>NC_045698.1:8554714-8857744 GCF_009834535.1 Camelus ferus | reverse complement strand
AGTAATTGTTCTAATCATTTTATAAAATACTGACTCTATAATATGTAGGACAAATGCTCCTTGAATTTTAAATCATATAATAACAATCTAGCACTAAACATTTATTATTTTAATATGTATTTCAAACTATTAATTTTGTTAGTGAACTAATTTCTTCTTGAACCCAATTAATGTAACTTATGGAGTCCAAAGTTAAGTTTGCCATTGCACATACATCTCTCAGTAATGGATGGCCCAGAGATGGGAAAAATTTTTTGAAAAATCATAAGGGAAATTGTTAAATGACAGACCTCTTTCCCCACATTCTAATATTTGAACCCATTGAAAATTGAAGAACAATAAGGCACATGGATAGAATACTGTTATTATTACTTATAAAGCTTATAGTGGAGAACCTGGGGTAGTTGTAAGTTAACTTCCTAAGATTGTGCTAGACTGAGCCATGCTTAGGCAGTTAGACTATCCAAGTTTTCTTATATTGAAGTGATTTACACGACTTGTTTCACAGAGGAGCAAATCCCAGGGGTAACTGGCTACCAAGAGAAGCAAAGAGGAGGGAGCTGGTCTCTACCTGGCCAGCTGCTTCTGCTGAATACTCCTAACAGCTCAGGGACCCTTTCTTCCCCCAGGAGAGCATGAAAAGGCAGAGGCCAGTATTATTAAAAAATACTATTGCAAAGAAATGGCATGGAGAAAACTACCCCATTCTAACATTTGTCAATATTCTTCATTTAAAAATATGGGGTTTAGCCTCTCCTATGTTTACAACTATTTTTTTTTTTTTTCATTCTCAGAGGCTATCAGTAGCATCCCATTGCTAATCTGTTCCAACATTCACAAGACCCCTCAGCCCCTAAACTCACCAGTTCACCTTTGTGTATCTTCCAGGAATTGCTGTCGGTTTGCAATTATTTCTCCCCAAAGGCTCTGACATGTGTATCAGTCAATCCCAATGCTCTCTTCACCCAAGGATGCAAATTCACTCCATGCACTGTATCTCATCCCAAATTGTTGTACCTAGCTTCCAGACACCTGCCGTTGGAATGCTATGCAAAGCTAATTTAATAATGAAACACAGCTACACAGAAATGCCAAAATTTTAAATTCAGTTACATTAATTAAAGCCTTTTAAAAAGGTGTTGAAATCTAAGGAAATTAAAGTCCAGAATAATGTTACCGTGTTCTTATAAGTTAAAGCCCAAGGTAAAAATGTACGCCCTAAAGTGCAAAACAAACAAATCTACCCTCATCCATTATTTTCTTATTTCAGTGACTCTTAACCAGAAATTCTCTCGATAGTTGGGTGGCGATACTATTCCTAAACCAACTGCATCCTCCTGACAGCATCTCACTGGACCAGCATGACTTCTTTATGGACTTACAAGTGTGACTAGATTAATATCAAAGCCTAGATGAATTGTTCATTTTTCAAAGTGTTCAGAGGTTTTTCAAAAGTGTTATTTTCCCAATTCAGTATCCACAGTAAGCCAAGTTTAAAACACATGCAAGAGTCCCACCCCGACAATTATCCTGAGGAAAATTTGAATACCAGAATGCAACAGTTAGTGTTCTGAGAGACCATAGAAGAGATTGAAGGGTTCTGATTGCTGGAGCGGTGATTCAATTTGAAAAGTGGTTTTCAAATTACCTGTTTCTTCTTAAGGGAGCTTTGGTAGTCTGTATCTTTCAAGAAATTTCTCCATTTCAATCATTATCCAACTGATCGGTATAAAGTTGTTCGTAATATTCCCTTTATTCCCTTTTATCTATGAAGATCTATAAAGATGTCCCTTCTGTCTTTCTAATATTAATAATATGTTATCTTCTTTCCATTTTCACTCAGTGCATCTGGACAGATGTTTATTAATTTTATCCATCTTTTCCAAGAATCAGCTGCATTGGGTCTCAGATATTTTTTAATGCTTTTAATTTTATAGATTCCTACTCTATTATTTGTAACTTCTTTATGTTTGAGGTTTATCTTGCTGTTCTTTCTCTAGTTACTTAAAAACAAAGCTTGGTTTATTGATTTACAACTTTCTTGTTTTATATTCTGAGCGTTAGTTGCAATAAACATTGTTCTAAACACTACTTTTGCAGCATCCCGCAGATTTTGAAGATCTTTTTAATTTAATTCAAAACATTTTGTAATTTCCATTTTTGACTACTTAACTTTTTAGCCTGTAAGTTATTTAGAAATTTGTTATTTATTTTCCAAATTTGGGGGGATTTTGTCTGAACACCTTTCTGCTATGGATTTTGAATGTAATTCCACTGTAATAAAAGAACATACACTATGGAGTTTCAATTATTTAAAAATTTTTGAGATTTATTTTTATGGTTCACAATGTGGACTTTCTTGGTGAATTCTCCACGTGCACTTGGAATGAATGTGTGTCCTAATATTGTTGTTGTATAAATGTCAGTTAGCTCAAGTTGTCTGAGAGCATCATTCAGGTCTTACGCATTTTCTATCTACTTGTACTACGATTAGCTGAGAGTGGAATGTTGGAGGCTCCAAATATAATCGCAGATTTGACTGTGTCTCCTTTCAATCCATATTTGTGTGTTTTGAGGCTATGTTGTTAAGTGCATACTTAATGTGACTCTATGCCTTCCTGGTAAATTGGCCCCAATAACATTAGGAATGTCCCTATTATTTCTAAACTATTCTTTGGTCTGAAGTCTACCCTGTCAGATACAGAGCCACTTCAGATTTTATAAATTGGTGGTAGCAATATTATTTTACTTACCTATTTCTTTAGATTCAAAGTAGGTTCCTCATATATAATTTGATTTTGATTTTTTATCCAATCTCATAATTCCTACCTTTTTAATTGATATTTTTAGGCCTTTTATGTTTAATGTGATTGTTGATAGTATTGGACTTAAATCTCTCATCTTACCAGTGTT
Organism: Camelus ferus; assembly: GCF_009834535.1. Lineage (NCBI taxonomy): Eukaryota > Metazoa > Chordata > Mammalia > Artiodactyla > Camelidae > Camelus > Camelus ferus. The sequence continues at coordinate 8,854,831 of NC_045698.1, read as the reverse complement.
TTCTATTGGTCATATCTCTTTTTACAGCTTCTCCTTTTCTGTATCTTTTGGATTTGTAATTTTATTATTTTATTTTATTTCCATTTTCAGGGTATTACTTATACCTCCTTTATTTTTATTGATGTTCTCTTCTTAATAATATGCATTTAACCTAGTAAAATCTACCTTCTAAAAATATTAAAAACACTTCACATAGAGTATAAGAGCCTTAAAATAATGTGCTTCCAATTCCTTCCTCACATTCTTTCTGATGTTGTCATGCATTTATTTCACATACGACACATTTCACAGTGCGTTGTTACAATTTTTTTTGTTCTAGATAGTCATTTCCAATGCAATTAAAATTACAAAAAAATGTCCTTGTACTACTTTAAATTTTATTCTTTCCAGCTCTCTCTATTTCCTTCTCTAGATCCAACTCTCCTTCATACCTTCTGCTTGAAAATTTCTTTTAAAAATTCCTGTAGTGCAGTTCCACTTGCAGTGAATTTCTCAATTTTTATTTTCCAAAAAGTTTTTACTTTGCCTTCACTTTAGGGAGATGTTTGCTGAGTACTGAAATCTATATTAACAGATTTTTTTCATTTATTACCTTATATCACTCTATTAGCTTGACATTTTTAGAATTTCTGACAAGAATTCTGTTGTCATTCCCATGTCATGTCACTGTATATTATATCTTTTGTAGTCTGACTTTCTTCAAATTTTATTTTTCTCTTTGTTTTCAGCAGAGTGATCACATCAAGTTTAGATGTGTCATTGCTTGCCTTTTTAGCCCAAGCTTCTTACATCTGTCATTTGATGGCTTTCACAATATTCAGAAAATTATCTGTGATCTCTTCAAATATTTAGTCCATTATATTTTCCTCTCTCTTATCTTTCTGAAACTCCAAATGCCTGTATATTACACTATTTTACATTGTCCCACATCTCTTGGTTATCCTATTTGTCTCTTTATATATATATTTTTTAAGAATATGAGTAGTGACAATTTATTATTGTGGTCATATGCAGAGTGAGTATTCTTTTTTATTTCTTAAATGTTTTCCTTCCAGTTTTATTAAGATCTAAATTTATAGACTTCATAAAATGATTACCACAATATGTTAAATGAACATCCATTGTGTCATATAGATACAAAATTTAAGAAAAGAAAAATTTTTTCCTTGTAATAAGAATTCTTAGGATTTACCCACTTAACAACTTTCACATATAAGGTATACCAGTGTTAATTATATTAATCATGTTGTATATTTAAAAAAGAGTTAACACTTATCCTTCTCAAATTATTCCCCAAAATGCAATGGAAGTCATGCTCCCAAACTCATTTCATGAGGCCAGAATCACCATGATACCAAATCCAGACAAAGCCAATATAAAAAAAAAGAAAACTACAGGCCAATATCACTGATAATATCACAGATAAACTTAGATGCAAAAAGCCTCAACAAAATGTTAACAAATCAAAGTCAACAATGCACTAAAAGGATCACACACCATGATCAAGTGGGATTTATCCCAGAGATGCAAGGATGGTTCAATATCCACAAATCAATCAATGTGATATATTACATTAACAAATTGAAAAAAAAATGTAATATCCTCCCAATAGATGCAGAAAAAGCTTTTGACAAATTTTAACACATGTTTATAACAATAGCTCTCAAGGAAATGTGCATAGAGGAAACATACCTCAACTTAATAAAGGCCATAAATCTTTTGTATTTTGACATTTCTATTGGTATATCTTTAAGTAAGGATTCTTTACTCAACTACATTACTATGTAGAGTTTTGAGATAAGCACATCAAATAAATTTTTCATATATGATATTGTTTTTAGCACTCCCTTTCATCACTTTCTTATCATTTCCATTTCTGTGCTGAAATTCCCATCTGCTCATGGCTGTTGTCCACCTTTTCTACTAGATTTTTAGCATATAAATCATAGATTTTCTAATTCCTCCTTGGCAGTTCCAACATCTGAGTCTGGTTCTGCTTATTACTATATGCCTTGAAAATGTTTTTTTCTTTTTCTTTGCTTTTTGTGCCTTGTAATTTTTGATGGATTGCCTTTTCCCAATAATTGAAGCCTACTTCAGCTGTTTTTACTAATTAGAGCATTCCTGAATACATAATTCTGATGCAGCTCCCTTTCAGCTCATTTCAGTATGTACTAAGGTTCATACAAATGTTGTTTGTATAGACAAACCACAGCAGACTGCACACAAATCTAGTGTCAGCTAAAAAACCTAGATGCCCCCAACTGCTTTAGTAATACCCAGAACAAGATCCCTGCTGTTGGTCTAAGGCCCCCACACACCTTGCTTGCCATTTTCTTAAAAACCTGCATGTGTAATCTAGACACTATAAAAACAGCCTCTTGGCTATTTTAAAAACTTGTATCATTTTATGCCACAACAACACAAGCTTCCCTAACCAAAGAAGTCACCTGTTTAGACATTCCTGGTAAAATCTAAGTGTACAAATGAAAATAACAACAATATAGGAACAAGCATTGCACAATATGGCGTAAAATATTTGAGCCTTATATTTGTAAACATGGAGCATTTATGCACATTTACCTAACAAAGTACATCTCTTTGCCCAGACTATAATTTCATTTAAGATAACATCACTCTAGTAACTGAAGGATAATGCAATAAAAAGATACCCTTACAGGGAAATTTTTTGTAAATAATTTTAGCTTAATGATTCATTCTCCAAAGTATTGTGTGAATTTTCAAAGCAAAAAAAAAAAAAAAAAAAAAAAAAAGTTAGCTAATCTTGATGGAATCAAGCCTCCAAAATTGTAAGAGCCAATTCTTTATAATAAACAAACAAACAAGCAAGCAACTATTATGTTATTTCTATTTCTCCAGAGAACCCTGACTAATAATACAAGTATCCTGGCATCTTGGGCTTTCAACTAGCTTGATATAGGACCTAATCATGATTTTTCTCCAGGTCATTTCAGGATAATTACAGTGTTTTGAACAATATATAGACTTAATAAATGCTTTATGAATGAATGGATGCATGCATGCATGCAAATAAGATGCTAACTTCTGAAAGAATTGCAGTATAATTATTTAAGATCTATAATTATTTATAGTATTAGAAAAAAAATCAAGGAACAAGCAGATTAACCCAGCAATTAAAATGAGACATAGTATATTTGAGAGAAAATTTCAGCATGCTGGTAAAGCAATAGGACAGTCATTCACCCATTGATTTATTTATTCATGGTGACAGTGAGGTTCACGATTGTGACCATAAACACAGAACTTAGTTTGAGTCCTACCTTTACTACAGTTGACTTTAACCCATGGTTTCCTCCTCTGAAAAAGAATGATAATTATATCACATTGGTTTAAGGGCTTATTATGGTTATTAGATAGCATAATCCATTTAAGATTTTGGCAATTTGTAAGTCTTTGTAAAGTCTCTGAAACCATCATAAATACTCATTTTTCCAAACATCATTACAACTATCCATTGGGCATCACATATGTGGCAGTCACTCTGTTACTTTCTGGAATGCAAAGCTGAACATCAGTTCCAGCCCTCCAGTTGGTCACAGTCTCCAAAATTAAGTGGATATGTATAGCTAAGAATAGATAAGCAGCAGGTATTTCTTTTTTCTCTGGGGAGCAAGACAGAGGAGCCTTGTGAAGACTTAGCAAGGAACTTGAAATTTATATTTATCTACTTGGATTGAGTAGATAAAATTAACTGATGAAAATTTTGACAGTTTAAGGGAAGGGAATTTCCTTCTGGGATGAAGAGCAGTGTAGGAAATGGGCTCAGATATGGGACAAATCTTGCTTTTTAAGGAAGCATATGTAGTAGTTTATATGTTTCAAGCACTGTTTATATGTAAGAATGTTGGTAATGGTAAGAAAGGAAATAATGTATTTATACACACCTATGATTTTTATGTATGTAAAGTATTTAAGATTTTATCTCATAAGCTAAAGGGTTCTTGTGAAGGGTTTTGATGATGTTATCAAAATGGTTAGATTTGAATTTTGGAAAAATAACTTTGACAGTAGTATGCTTCAAAGGTAGGGGAAAGATCATGCCCATTCATAATTTTGCATGGACAGGTCTAGATCAGGAAAGTGGCAATGGCAATGGATAAGATGAGTCTGAATCAAGAATTTAGGGTAAAACCATCTGGATTTTGTAAACAACTGGGTAGAGGTGTAAGAAAATAAGACATCTGGGTTGACTCTAAGTTTTCTCTGTGGAGCAACTGAGTAAATGGTTGATCTTGTCACTAAATAAATGTTATAGTAGGTTAGAGAGGACTATTAGCAGCTCGTTTTACAAATGTTGAATTTCAGGAAGTTATAGAACATCCTCGTAGAAACGCTCAGTAAGCAGGAGAAAGTACAGGATTTGAGACTCACATCTATGCAGACATCATCAGTATTTTTAGATTACCAGCAAGATCTGCAAATAGAATAAGCACAATCCCAAAGAAATATGAAAATAAAATATAAAATATATGAAAATAAAAATATAATTGGTTATGGGAGACATTGTGGTTGTCTCCAAAGTGCCTGCTCCTCATCAGATGACCAGTCCAAGCCAGGACAGGTTCTGCTGTTCCTCTTGACAGTGTGACTCAGACATGAGCATGTGATCTGATTCTGGCTACTGAGATGTGAGATGCCTGATGTGGCGATTTCTGGGAAAGCCAGAGAGTGGGATTTTCTTTCTTTCTTTTCCTTTCTTTCATTTTAAAGAATACAGTTGAACCACTAGATGAAGAGAAACACAGGGCAAGATAAATTTCTTAACTGTAAGAAAAAGACATAGGAAGCAATGGTCTTTCCCTTTTGTCTCTGGATATGAGGTCTTAAAATGCTATAACTCTCTTCCTGTAAGTTTGCAGATGAAGTCAGCCTGGAAAATACCAGACCTGAAGGACAGAAAGGATCTGATTCCACCAACACTGGAGCCACTGGGTTTCCTTGGATTTGAAGTAATAAGTATCCTTACTATTCAAATTGTGTTGATTTGGAGCATCTGCTACTTGAAATAGAAATCTTAATTCCTGATGGTGATGGTTAATTTTATGCATTAACTTGACTAGACAGTGGTGATGAGATGTTTGCTCAAACACTTGTCTAAATGTTGCTGTAAAGATATTTTTCAGATGTGATTAATATTTATAATCTATTGACTGTAAGTAAAGCAGATCACCTTCCATTATGCCTGGCGTCTCATCCAACCAACTGAAAGCCTTAAGGGCAAAGATTGAGGTTTCTTGGAGAAGGAATTGTGCCTCCAAGCTCCAACATGGAAATTCTGCCACAGTTTTCCAGCCTTCAGACTCAAGACTGAAACATCAGCTCCTACCTAAATCTCCAGCTTGACAGTTTGCCCTACAGATTTTTGTTTTACCCAAAATCCATACACCACCCATACTCATATGATTGAATCCATACAATCATATGAGCCAATTCCTTAAATCTCTTAATATAAGTGGATTCTACTGGTTCTGTTTCTCTGGAGAAATCTGATTAATACACTGATGCAGTACTTCTATTTTGCAATTAGCAATATTATGTTCAAATAACAGACAATAATGATAATAGATAGATACTTTAAATAATTACATAAAACCCATTATCTGACTCTTTTATGGAAGCATCTACATTTGGTATGCATCTGGGTAACTAACAGATTTAAACAATCTTAATCCCAGGTTTATTTTCTTAAATACTTATTAAACTAAAAACTTTTATATTTTCAAAAAAATTGAGTGTTTTTAAAGTTCTTTTTAATTTAAATTAAAGAAGGTCTATTTTGCTTAGCCCCATTTCTTTTGTGTTCTCTGGATCTGGGTAAGATTTGTTCTTTTATAATGACAGGATTATTTTACCTACTTTTGTTTAGCACAAAAGAATTTTCTCACAGTAAGTTAAAAACAATCAGAATATGCACAGAATTATGAGATAACATAATTTTAAACTCACAAATAAATTTTGACTATTTCTTGTTGTCAAGGAAACCACTTTGTATGCCCTTGTGTTGAATTACTAAAATGTTAGGCTTTTTTAATGCAAATACATATTCTTATTTCACTTTGTATGTTGCATTAAGTTAATCATTGTGATTTGTATTTGATGAAGCTATTTTAAAGTGCCAATAAAACATGAAAAATGGAACACAAATCAGCCATTGACATGAGATAGGAATCATTATAGGAAAAAAATCTATCACTTATCAATTGAAAAATGTATGAAAATAATTATATATGCTCGAGTAAGAAAAAAATAATAAATTTAAGTGAAGCTTGAGATATGGATTTGTAATATGCTATATGAGTTATGTGTCAGAGAAAGCAAAAACATTTTGCCAAAAGTGATGGGATATAAATAATTGTCAATAATTACAGGACTTAGACAATTTTGTTTATGTAGACCTAGGAATCATTAGGATACTGTAAATCCTGCATAGATTCAGATACATCTTCCATTTGATTGGTCTTAGTCTGAAATAACATTAAGTAGGTGTTGAATTGGATTGATAGCCAAAAGTCTCATAAAATATAAGGATATACTGCGGGCATTCTAAACATCCTTCAATAACTTTTCATGATTTGTAAAGTTAGTCCAAATATATTGAACAAGTTTTAGTTTTTAAATGAAAGTATACAGGTAGATTGAAAGCAGGTATTTCAAAGATACTGTGGAGGGGGAGGCTATAGCTCAGGTGGTAGAGCACATGCTTAGCATGCAAGAAGTCTTGGGGTTCAATCCCTGGTACCTCCATTAATATATAAATAAATAAATAAACCTAATTACCTTCCACCCCCACCTCAAAAAAAGAAAAAAAATACTGTGGAAAACCACAAAACTTTAACTGCCTTTATTTCAATTTATCAACATTTTAGAGTTTGGGAAGTGTATTTATTTATTAAACATATGCTCATAGTTCATGTTCAATAAAAATATGTAATAAACAGAGTATTATGAGTATTGTGAGTATCATGTGTAAATCAAGTATTATGAGTATTATGCTAAATGGCAAAGCAAAGCATACAAGTGTCTGCCTTCCTATGTAGTGAGGAGACTGAAAATGAAGACCGGGGATCTGGGATTGAATGAGAAACACACATGCACAGACATTGCATCTTTGTAGTAAATATATAAAATGAAAAATTGGGCTATTGATTTAGCAACTAGGGGTGAGAAACTGGGTGGCGAGAAACCCTAGATAGCGATCTGTGTAACTGGAGAGAGATTATGGTTAAGCAACCAAGCGCCTATGAACACACACAGGCACGTGTAAGTATTTACACTCAAAGAGGTGCACATGTGCACACACACACCCACACACACGATGTTTCCTTACATTAATCAGCAGTACAGTGTTGTGCATGTGAAGTGCTCTGAATCAAAGAAAGATTATAACTATTTACTTTAAAAAGCGGCCACATGTTTCCTCACACTCCAATTTTTATCCTAGTTCAGCAAAATAAAAGCCAGGGCAAACGTACCGATGCATACAGAATTTGATGTCTGTATCATAATCAAGAAATGGAGAAAAAATGAATTTTCTCTGTTTACAGAGGGAAGAGAGAGGCCAGTATCCTCCCCTCTCCTGAAGAGGTCTCCTTGAAAATGTAGTGAGGCTGGGCCCATATTCCAATTCTTTAATTTGTAAAAATGTCTCCAAGGGCCAGATAAGTTATGTATCTCCAAGCAGAAATGTGTCCAATGTCCCTGTCGTCATTCAGCCGTGAAAGGTGGAGCCATGTAAATCTCTATGTAGTTCTCACACTCTAGATTTGTAAATTAATTTTAAGTCTTACTCTTAGATCAGGATCTCCAGTTTCAGCAAAATTAGTTCGGAAAACCCCAAACTGTGTGGAAAGATAGATATTTTCTCTGTGATCCCACAACAGTTAAACAACACAATTACACAACTGTAAAAAAAAAAAACAAAAAAAACTGTACCGTAAATTAATGGAGTGCTGGCATAGAAATTAAATGGGTGGGGTATTTATAAATGGTCAAAAGAAGCATGCCTGAGGAGGTAAATTTTAAACCTACACATGACAGTGGGATTGAAAAGCTATATGGGAGCAGAATTAGGAGCAAATGAGAGAATTCCTGAGACAGGAGAGTTTGATATGTATAAACATTAAAATAATGTTATTAGCAATAAATTAAATCATTGCAAAGAAGGTAAGGGGAAATATCATACCATGCATCTGGGCAGGTCTCATTCTGTAAGGTCTTTTAGGCAATGATATGATGTTTTGTTTTATTTGATGTGCAGTATATAAATATTTAATTTTTGTTGGTTCCAGAAGTTACAATAATATCCCCCTTCACGTGATCCATGACTTTGCTTTGCCTATGGTATTGTTAATTTGGTAAAAATTTATCGTTTTGATGTAGTCAGATTTATTAATTGATTACATTTGTCTTTAGTGTTTGAGTGTCTTGATTAAGAAATTCTTCCCCATTGAAAGTAATGAAGATTGTCTTCCACATTGTTTTTTATTTTTATATTTTATACTTTCACATTTAAATCATCAATATTTGAGGGTATGGTTTTATATGTGGTGTGAGATAAGGATATAATTTTCCCCATGTAATGAAGATGATTATCCCAATAAACTCTACTTATTCCTAGATTTGTAATCTATTTCCACAAAAAAGTAAGGTCTGCTGCAAATGGGGAGCAATTTTTTTTTAACTGAAGTGCAGTCAGTTACCATGTGTCAATTTCTGGTGTACAGCACAATGTCCCAGTCATGCATATGTACATATAGAGTAACTATTTTTGATCTCCCTAATTATATTAATCCCTAATCTAGTATCAGGTCCATATTACTGTCATTTCCATGACTTCATAGTGTGTGTTAATATCGGGTAAGGCAAGCTACATCCTTTGGGAATATTAATATCTTTATGATGTTATATATCTATAATTACTCAGGTATTTTACACTCTTGTAGCAAGAACCTACTAAACAGGAAGCTTGGGGGTGGGGCCGAGCTTCACTGTCTTAAAAAATAGTATGGGCAATTCTAACAGCACACAAACAGTTGCTTGGGGCAACTGCCTTTAGAACAGGCATTCTGGGGCTCTCCCCTACTTGATTTATTTTTCTAAGGGTGATCTGGAAACCAGTGTTCACAGCAGGACAGTCTGATTCTAGGAGCTGCACTCTTAACTAACACATTGTATTTTCTCATAATAGCTTAGTCTGTTACATAACATTTTAAAGAATTTCAATGGTATTTCCATAAGAGCTGTGGACCAAGACTTGGGAATAATTGGCAGATACAATTGAACCTCATCCAGAAGATTAAAATTTAAAACTATTCAGATTATTAATTCTGTTGACTATAAATTCCTAAACAAAATGAAAATATATTTGTTGAAACAATTATATGTATACTCCCCAAATAAAATTAAATTCTTTTCAGATATTTGGAAATTTAAAATTGAAAATTAAACTATATTTCTGTAATAATGAAAATATCAATCTATAACATCTTATTTTAAAAAAGGTCAAAAAGAACTGAAAGTTATTGAAGCTGAAAAGAATTCTTTTCATTCAAGGAAAGTTGGTAAAAATGTTTGTTAATAATCCAAAACTTTTTTTTTCTTGAATGGTTGCATTCAATTTGGATAGCATATATACTTTACAGCGCACATTTGATATAATAAAATGGCTAAATACAGAAGTTTAAGCCATCTGTTATAACAGAAAAATAATCCTTTCAAAACTGTGATTGAAAGGATAATTAATAAATGGATAAAATGGGAATGGAATCATTACTATTAATTTATGTTTAACTCCACATGAAAAATTGGCAGATTTCAGATCTCATTAGTATTATTGGGACTGGAAACAGAAAAAAGAATCAGTTTCTCAAGAAATATTAGCTGACAGGCTCAATCAATAAAACAAGCAAGCTAGATTAATCAATTCATTTATTCAACAAATTCATTCAACAGCCCAGTCTGCTGTATTAGCCCTGAGTTTATGCATAGCTGGTGTTTCTACACTTCAGACACTCAGACTGCTGAAATCACAGTGTGGCATTGGAAAACATTTCTTCCCATTCATCCACCCATAAGAAAATTTCCACTTAATTAGTGTAAAATCTTCATAATTGAGATGTATGTGTTTATGCTTTCTATCCTACTCATCAAGGTTTACTGTTTTGCACCGTGATATTGTTATTTATAATAAATATATATTTGGTTTTTTACCCTAGTTTTAGCGCAAATCTCCTAAAACCCTTGTTATTTCCTAAGTGCTGAGAGCCTGAAAGGTGTTTCTTTATGTTAACGAGGTGCCCTTTGGACTGCACCTAAGGATCGGGAACTGGTTACCAGAAGAACCAACCACACTGTTAAAGGGTTAGAAATGTCAGTCCTGCCCCTTTGACCTCGGGAGGAGAGAGAGGCCAGAGGCTGAATCAATCTCCAATGGCCAATCACTTAATCAATCATGCTTGTGTAGTGAAGGTTCCATAAAAGCCCAAACAGGTGGAGTTCAGAGAGCCTCCAGGTTGGTGAACACGTGGAGGTTTGGGGAGACTAACACGACTGAAGAGGGCATGGGACCTCCAAATTCTTTCCCCATACCTTACCCTATATAAAAGTTATATACTTTTATAATAAACCAGTAATCTACTAATTAAAGTGTTTATCTGGGATCTGTGAGCTGCTCTAGGAAATTAATCAAACCTGAGGAGGTGGTTCTGGAAACCTCTGATTTACAGTCAGTAGGTCAGAAGCACAGGTTATCACCTGGGCTTGTGACTTGGGGGCTGGAGGAAGTCAGGGTAGCCTTGTAGGACCGCACCATTAACCTGTGGGATCTGATGCTGTCTCCAGGTAGACAGTGTCATAAATGAGTTGGATGATAGGACACCCAGCAGGTGTCTGTGGAACATTTCTTGTTGGAGGTGTACAACACACACACACACACACACACACACACAAACACAAACACACATTGGAATTGAGTCCAGGAATCCAATTATGCACATATTCAGAAAGAGAACATACTTTAACTCTTTATTGGTGATTAGCCCCTATTAGCTCAGCAGAGATTCAACACGAATCTATAAACTAGGGCATTCCTAGGAAACTCCAGCAGTCATTGTACTACTGCATAGAAAGACTTGATGGAAAGGAAAAGTATGTGAAGTTCATTGGTCCTTTGTCCTACATTTTTATAAAGCCCACCTTGCTGAAGTATAGAACAGAAAACTTACTCCAAAGAAGTGTGGCCTTTAAAATTTAAAGACCAAAAGCAATACTCATCAACTTCAATTGCCAACTTCAATTTAGCTAAGATTATATCTAAGGCTGAGTCCAATTTTTATCTACAATAAGTGTAATCTGAGCTGAAATTAATGACTTTTAGTGGTAAGATTAAAATCTCTTTGTTACTGTAAAAAATCATAGGAACATATTATATGAAATCATAGAGTTTGATTAATATTATCAACAATTTCAATGGCTAGATATATAATGAAAAGATATTTCATTTAGGCAAAATAGTCTTATAATTGCTTTATGAAACTAATATATTCTTACAAGGGTGAAGCTAAGAGATTTTGTAGGAAGAAACAGTACAACAAGAATTCCAATCATGTTGCAAAATTAAGGCAAAATAAATAGAAGATTTTCTAATAAGACTAAAAAAGTACATGGGGTTACAAGAAAACCATATAAAAATTCAGAAATTTCAAGAAATGTGATTAAACCCATAATAGACGCTCAATAAATTCTTGAATTGATGAATTGATTGATTGACGGCTTCAAACTAACTAAAGTTTTTCACATAGATTTGCTTATATTGGATCCACTAATCAGGATGCTTAGCTTCTAGATGCACGGCATATGAGTTTGGCTATGCATGTAACTCAGCGGTATATCTCGTTATAATCCCTGAGACAATAAGCCTTGAATTATTGAATTTTATGCCTCCTAGGGCAACCCATTCAAGTTTATTGGTCCACAAGTTCCTCATTTTTTAAAATGTAATATGATTAAAAATACCAAAGTTTTCTAAAGGATATTGAAGAAAATAATGAATTGAAAATGCTTTTATATTATATAAAGCTCTAAATATATTTAAGAAATCATCATAAAGATTATATACAAGGTGTTAAGAACATACTCCACCCCCAAATCAAACAGCCTAAATCCAATTCTCTCCTCTCAAACTCCAAAGATCTATACAGAGCAAAAAATAATAATAATAAATAAAACAAAAGATGCTTTCACCCAGGTAAAATAAATCAAAACAAACAAAAAATCTTTGATCAAGGCCAGTAGCATAACTAGGAGACAGAGAATATTCCATATTCAAATAATACGTAAATAGGACATAAACACTCAAATCCAGCAAAGCCAGACTTAGAACCCATTCAGAAGCAAGAAAGTCCAAGAGGTCCTTTGTGGAAAACACAACAAAGGAGAGGGATCTAGAGGCGGCAAAATACAGATAAGGTCGCCCCAAGAAATAAAGAAGCCTCATTGTGGGTCTAGAAAACCTGAAGACAGTCTGAGATCTGGTAGATCGTAGTGAATGTCAGTGGATAATGGCAACCTTTGACCAGATCCTCTGAGTTTCCATTTCATGGCATTTTCATATGCTCCCATCTTTATTCCACTCCATCTAACAGCCAACATCAGTCCTGCCTTTTCAGAGGACCCCTGCTAGGTTTGTGGAGCCCTTTTTCTTGCAGACACAGAGAACTAAAGGTGGCACTCACCCAATGATCACAGAGTGTGGGCTGTGAAAGCTGGTGTCACTGCTGATGATTGAGACAACTCTGAGGATATCAGACAACCCTGCCGGGTATCACAAGCTCACCTGGTTTCCTTCACTTTCCTTTTTTGCTTTCTAAACATCCTTACCAGTTTCCTTTGGAGCATTTTGAATGTTTTTTTTTCCTAGGGAATTCAAGCCAAAACCACTAGCTTCTAGAGAATTGAAAGAAAGTGACCTGAAATCATGCAGGTTCATAGGAGGAAGCAATACTTCTGGGGGTGAGTGGGAGAAACCTGAAATGAAAGATGCTCTCTGGAGACTTGGTACAGAAGGGAAAGAAGGATGCAGGCAGAGTAAGTGAGAGCCTTATAGAAACAATAAAGAACAAGGAGCCATAGACACACAGAAATAGTCCCCTCCTCCTTAGGGAACAAAACCAACTTAACAAAATTGTACTTGACTATAATCCCACCAGGGATTGCCCCAACTGCCAAGCACCGCCTCATCAAATTAATGCTCCTTCCCATGGTAGCTCACACTCAAGACTTTTTTTCAAATTTTATTTTTTTAGTCTCTTTTTTCATTGAATGAAAGATTCTTTGAATTCTATAATGCTTTGCAATTTTCAAAAGTTTCAACACATATGATTTCATATCTTGATTTCAAGACTTTTGAAGTAAGTCTTTAGAAGATCTGGACTCGGTAACAATAATTCATTGAGGCAAGGATCAGGAATGGATGCTAAATTATCCAGTAAAATGTTGTTGAGAAGCAGGATAATAAGACAGTATCAAAGTATCATCCTGTAGATTATTCATTGCAAAGGGGAAATGATACTTTAACAAAGAAGAAAGCCAAGTGATCCAACTCAACCTCACCAACAATGGCATGAACTCACATCAGGTAAATCTAATCATGAGGAAACAGACAAATCCAGTTACCCAACACCAAGCCTAGGTCCTTCCAAATTATCAATACTATGAAGGAAATAAAAGCCTGGAAAACTACTCTAGATTAAAGGAAGTTAAAGAAATATGAAAACTAAATACAGAGTATTATCTTTAATTGAATGCTGTTTTAAAAATGCTGTGAGATCTGTTAGGGCATTGAGCAAACATGAATTGGTTTTTAACACTAACTTCTTTGAATGTGATCATTGTACTGTGGTTATAGCAGAGAATATCCTTGTCCTTGGAAAACTCATGTTACAGTAGCAAGGGGTGGAGTGTCATTATGTCTACAACTTATTCTCAAATGGTTTGCCAGAGAAAATTATGATTTATATATTTATCTAAAAAAATTAAAAGTATGGCAAAACATAAATAATTTTGGTAAAAAAAAAGTGTTCATGGATGCTCATTAAACAACTCATTCAAATTTTTCTCTATATTTGAAATTTTCAAATTAAGTTGTAGAAAAACCTATACTTGAATTTTTACCATGGCTATAAGGCATCTTAAAACAGTGTTACCATACTGCTTAATGTATTAAAACCACCTGGAAACTAGGATAAAAATTCATGTCATCAGATTTTCCAAAGTAATAGCTGTAAAATTCTTGATTGGTTGGAAATAAAAAAGTATTAAGAGAAATAATTTGGAAACATTAAAGTAATGATGCTTAACTGCAGTGAATTTATTTTTGAGTTTGCTTTTAAGAAATCAAAACATAGAAACTGAATCATTTTGCTGTACACCTGAAACTAACATTGTAAATCAACTGCACATAAATAAAAAATAAAATTAAAAAAGAAATCAAAACATATAATAAAACATATATAGATGCAATTATTCATATCCTATATATTTTAATAAGGTAACTGAAAACTCAGGTTCCTGTCAAAAGCATGTCTGTGGCAAAGAAAACCAACTTGTAAAATACTGGAAACAAAGCTCTTCAGCTCATGGCTTAACTGAAATGTGGATGGGATGCAGCAGTGGCACTCCTTGGGGACTGTGCTTGAAACTCTCTTACCATCTCCATCACCATGACAACCTGGATTACATGTACTCCACAGCTAATTGGTACTCTATTAGGCTTCACATTTCCCTCCATGTTCTTCTCCCAGAACACCTCAAACTGCTTTCGCTCTTCAAAGAGCTCTGGACTAGAAGAGCTTGACTCTAGTCAAATTTATGCTAAAAGTTCTATACACTGACTGGCCACTTTGTGTACATTCTCCCAACCCCAATGGCTCATCCATAAATTGTGACTCTTAACTTTCATAATAAATATCAGTTTTTGAATAAAGAATAAATATTGCCAGCAAAAATGCTCAAAAAAATCTATCAAATACATTTACTTAATTTTAGTGTGCCTAAACACCCTCTCTGTTTCAATCTTAATTAGAAAAAATTACAAAACTCATTCCTGGAATGGCATTCTCTCTTTGCTGCTGATCGTATCTTTTCACATAATTTTTACAGAATCATTTTCTGAATTACATTTTCTCAAATAATTTCTTAATTATTACTACTTTTTATGTGGATGCTCCAAAGAATTATATTTATTAGATTTTCCTTGTTAAAATATTAGTAAATATTTAAGGATTTTGTATCAGTTCCTTCCTATAAGTTATTTTTTGTCCTACATCACCTTGCTAGGATTTGCTAAAATTCCTACTAGACTGTAAACTCTGGAGGTCGGGGCCTTGGCCTTCTTAGTCACCATTGAAAGCCCAACAGATACACAATTCAGCGTTGCCAGTTGTGGCAGGCTGAATGGCAGGCACTCCAAAAATGTTCCTGTCCTATTTCCCAGAACCTCTGAATATGTTGCCTTCTATGACAAAAGGAAATTTGCAGATCTGGTTAAGAATTGGGGGTGGCGAAATTATCTTGAATGTGGCTACTTTGGGCTTTTTGTAACCACAAGGGTATTTGTAAGAGGGAGGCAGGAAATTAGAGTTAGAGGTCCGAAGGTGGTCTGCTGTTGCCTTTGAAGATGGAGGAAGGGGCTAGAAGGAAGGCAGGTGGATTCCTGAAGCTGGAAAAGGCAGGAGTAAATGGATTCTTGCCCAGGGACTCCAGAAGAAATTCTCCCCACTGACACCATTGCCGATAGCACAGTGAGACTGACTTTCAATTTCTGACCTCCAGAACTCTAAGATAATAAATTTGTGTTGTTCTAAGCCACCATATTTGTGGTGATTTCTTACAGCAGCAATAACTAACGCATTCATAAATAATACTGAGATTTTACTGTTGTAAACTCAGGTTTCATAATTTAAGGCAATTTTTCTTAGATCATATGTAAATAGAATCAGGATACAAAACGAGATTTTTCTGACAATAAATGCCATTCTGTGTTTACTAGGTTTGCTAAATTATGACAGTTACCACCTTACGACAGTTGTAGGAAAACTTGACTACTCGTTTGGTACTAAAATGTTTTTCCTGTATTACTTTATCCATTGGAAGTAAAATAGAAGGCAGCAAATAAATTTTCATAAGTTTCAATGATTAATATGCATTTCTGGGGTGAGTGGCAGAATCAAAATATTACTTATGTAACATACTGGTACCTATTTTCATTTTACTTACTAATTCATGAAGAATGTTTGTTTTCAGATAAATATCATTAAAATGATGTAATGAATGTTACAGCTATACATATATTAAATAGCTTTTTTGAAATAAGTTTTAGATCATCTCATTTATAATCATTTAGTACAAATTCAGCTTCTCTCAATGACTTCCACAATGTGGTGCTTTAAATTTTATGTGCTTGATGTTACAATTAAATAGTATATGATTTCAGAATCTATATCACAAAATGGCAAAGATTTTTTACAATCAGGTTTATTGAAGTATACTTCATATACAATAAGTCACACCCCTTTAAAGTGTGCTGTTTGCTGAGTTTTGGCAAATGTATACTGTTGTGGATTCACTACAACAATGAAAATGCGGAATATTTATATCTCTCCAGAAGTTTTCCTCAAACAGTTTCCTCATGCCACTTTGAGATGAAAATGGTGCCACCTCCAATCCTTGGCAACCACTGATTTGTTTACTGTCATTCAAATACTGATTTTTATGGAATTGGATAAAAATTGTATCATACAGTATATTGTCTTTTGTGTCTGGCCTCTTTCATTTAGCAAAACACTTTTGAGATTCATTCATGCTTTTCTGTGTTTCTGTAGCTCATTCTTCCCATTTCTGAGTTGAATTCCAAGGCATGCATATCCCAGGATTTGTTTATCCAGTCACTAGTTAATAGACATTTGGTACTCTGCAGTTTTGGACACTATAAATAAAATTGCTATGAATATCCACATACCTGTCTTTGTTTTCATCTCACTTGAATAAATATCTCAGAGTGCAATTGATAGGGTGTAAGGCAGTTATGTGTTTAACTTTATAAGAAACTTTCAAATGGCTTTCCAAACGGAATGAACCATTTGGAATTCCCATCCGTAATGTATGAGAGTTCGTTTTCCCTATCTTTATCAGCACTTGGAATGCCAGGCTTTTTAATTTTAGCCATTCTTGTGGGTGTGTCTCCATTTTCTTAATGAATAGGAAGCAATATGGAACATCTTTTCATAAACATTTTGAGTCTAATATGCTTCATTAGTATTGGAATACCTGTACATATGATTGGAATATGCAATTTAATATGTGGTATATTTTCCCCACATTATAGATGCAGTCTAATATTTGGATGAGTGCAATCTTCACAACAAACACAATTAAATATTTTATGTTTCTTTGAGTTGATGGTAAAATTAAGCACAGTATCTCAGGAAATGAAATAGGTAACAATTTTAACTTTCTTTTTGAAGTTGCACTCGACTGTGTTGAAAGAAAGAAAGAAGGAAGGAAGAAAGGAAGGAAGAGGGAGAGAGGGAGGGAGGGAGGAAGGGAGAGGGAGAGAGGGAGGGAGGGAGGGAGGGAGGAAGGGAAAAGGAGGGAGGGAGAAGGAGGGGGAGAAAGAAAATTAGCCAGTGATAACAGCGATTAAGAATGGTTACAAATGAAAGCCCCAATATAAAAACAGAATTTTCGTGAGCTGCACATCTGTCTTCCTGTGCTTTCGTCATTGCCCTTTTCAAAATGCTCATCTTTACTGTGACTACATCTTATATTACCCTTTCCTGTAATGGCTTTGTATTTGTCCCCTGGGTGGCATGTTGCACGCACAAGTCTCACACTCCTTATTTCCATGATGTAACAAAACACAGTCTGTTGCTATGGCAACGATCAGCATCCTGCAGCGTGAGCCGCTGTGATTACAGGTCTCTAGTGCTAGACTCTTCTTTCAATCAATTTGCAGAGATGGCTTTTGTTCTTCCACACACTCCAGATTCAGCTCTTAATGTGCTTTCATTAATGTTTCAAAGTTTAACCAGTGTAGTTAGTGCTGTGTTAAGTGGCAGTGCTTTATCTGCATTTTTCTATAACTGTGTTGCTAGTCCTATATGAATATTTCGCTGAATCACACTAAACTAGGTGTATCTGAAATTTTAAATATATGTATATCATCCTTGAAATAGCATTTATACTGTACATGAGGTAGTAAGTAAGACTCAAATATTAAGCACATAAGTTGAATTATAAAGGAAAGCTTTTTATTTCAATAGTATCTTGATTATAAAATACAGGTCAAGACGCTGAATTATTGTGTACTAGAAAGACAGAGGAACTATTCCTGCCACATAGAATAGGTCTCTCATTCATGACACTACCAAAGGATTTACCTTGCACGTATCAGACAGATTTCAGCCAAACATCTAGCGTGCAAGGTTAAATACGTGTATAACACTAAAGGCATAAATTCTGCCCAAATTATGCCTTGATTGCTGGGTACATTCACAATTTAAAGACTCTTTCGCTTCGATATACAATTTATTTTCTAAGAATGTAAGGATCTTTGTGCAATTTTTCATTCCAGTTTAGACCACAACTGAAAGTCCAAATAACAATGAATTTTGATTTCATAAAAATAATGAAAATGTATGCCATGCTATGTAGAAAGTAAATTATCATATAGCAAGCAGATGAAAAATTTGCTAGTGAAAATTTACTTTTAAAGTTTTTTATATTTTCAGGTAACATTTAAACTAGTGTTTTTGCAACAAGGCAAAGAACCTATGAAATGCAAGTTTGTGAACTTTCCCCATATACATAAGAGGTCTTATTTTCCAAATTTGAAGAATAAATTTATATCCTCTGATATGAAACAACACTCAAGTACCCCTAACTCTCCTACCTCTGACTCAATCTTGGTTCCAATCAACTATCAACTGGTAACTTGGATTGCCATTTAAGCCTGGGCTTTATTATACTGAATCAAATTATTTTCTTCCCCAGAAAAACAAAGATACCCAAGCTTAAAATGCTATTTAAAATTCACTAAATAAGAAAATCAATTTTGTGGACTGTCATCTAGTGTTATACACCTAAATTTCATTTTACAATTATTAACATATAGACTAGTTTCCTTATATATCCAAAAATTGTTGGCATTATAGATGAATTTGTACCCATTTATCAATTCCCAAGTTTGTTTAGAATTAAGTAAATCTTGATCCTAAACTCTATTCAGAAGGGAAGAATATAAATTTCATGGAGAGTAAAAACGTATTCATATAGTACACTATGCTACCAGGTCGCACAATATTTTGCATAAAAGAGTATTGGCTATTTACATATTTATGAGTCTACATTAAATATGTGTGTAATTCGTATGCTTACCTCCTCCTTTTCAGGTCTGTTCTTAGACTTTTGCGGTATCTAGGACCGTATCAAACACACCAGTGCCACTCACCCTCTCAAGTTGCCATGTTTTCAAAACTCACTCTAAAAAGGGTTTATCAAACTAACTTAATCTTGAAATAGATAATTAATAATGTTAATGTATCATTTTATATTTCATTAGGAAAACCTAGTCTTACTTAACAGTGAGAGTTTCTGACTGAGATCGATCTTACTTGAGCCAGCAGGGAAAGCAGGTCAGTTCCATGGTGGCCATGTTTACAACTTTGAATAACCCTCTGCTTCTGTACAGCACGTGCCAAAATTAGCATTCTCCGTAGCAGGGCTGTCATAATAACTGTTGCATATAGTGGTATTTATATTACAAGATCTTACAGGACCTGAATCAATCAAGCAAATACCATATTATATTCTAGTAGCTTACTGCATGTACCCATGAAAACATAATTCAGAGCAAGTATATATTTCAGTATATATTTCAATGCCAGAACTACTGATGACAGTTTCAAGTAGAGTGAAGAGTTTGAAACAATATGGATAAACCCTAAAGGAAAATATATAGCTTGAGTTGGAACTTCAAAATGAGGTAGTTTTTGATTAATACAAATGCATTCATTTGGAGAATGAATGCACAAGCTTCAAAGACAGCCAGCATGAAAAAAAGAGAAAGAAAAATGCCATATGAGATCACTCATATGTGGAATCTAAAAAGAAAAGAGAACATAAATACAAAACAGAAACAGACTCATAGACATAGAATATAAACTTGCGGTTGCCAAGGGGGAGGGGGGTGGGAAGGGACAGACTGGAATTTCAAAATTTGTAGATAATGACAGGCATATGCAGAATAGATAAACAAGATTACACTGTATAGCACAGGGAAATATATACAAGATCTTGTGGTAGCTCACAGAGAAAAAAAATGTGACCATGAATATATGTACATTCATGTATAACTGAAAAATTGTGCTCTACACTGGAATTTGACACAACATTGTAAAATGACTATAACTCAATAAAAAATGTTAAAATAAAATAAAGACAGTCAGCATGAGACATAACTTGAAGTTCATAACCATGAGGAAAGTTAAGCCGACTACATCATTGTGCCAATCAACTGTATTCAATTGTACAAACATGATTTAATATGTCTATTCTGTTTGGTGACCTTTTCTTTGAATATCAGAAGAACTAAACTATAATTTATAAAACATTTATACAGAAATCAGCTAAACATTTTAAATAACTACTTTATCTTTCAGGTAAGAACAAATGTTACACTTTAAAATGTATTGTCAATTTAACTAAAAGTTATACTTCATTTATCTCAGATTTCTATTTTCCAAAATTTAAAAGCTATTAAGCAAAATTTCTAAAGTAAGTGTTCGGCTTTCTTACAACTGGAGTTCACCTATTTCTTAAGTGAATACATTTATGTGAATATTAAAGAGTATATTATATTAGAAACATATAAGCCAATAGATTCTAACCACTTACTTAAATGTCTCTTAAGTTGCTGATAAAAGATTAAATTTTTCCCATGGTGGTTTTCTAATTTTTATTTTCAAAACAACTGAATAAAGATAGGTTTAGAGCAATAAGAACTGATTTCACTTTGTTCTCTGTTACCTTGAATGAAAATGATTAGTTGTCCACTTTTATTTTTAATTTATCTGAGCCAATATTTTACACCATCGATCTATACCCACAGTTATTATTACACTCCTGCTATATAGTTTCTAAAACTGGGTATGAAAAACACTTCAGTAAGATGAGGAAAGAAAATATTAGAACATCTGTTTATGATTATCTCATCTGCTAGAAATTTTCTTTCTGTATTTTATATAGAAGTGTGAATGCATGTTATTTAAATCACATATGACTGTAATAGTGCATGAAAGAAGTTATAAATAGATAAGCTATAATTCTTACCAAAGCTAAAAGTAAACTGTGATTGATAGATGAGTACTTTCAAGAGTCCAAAGCTTTTATGCAGTTAAAAGTCTTAAAGTAGAATTAAGAATTAATGTACTGGTTCTAAATTGTATCATGCTAGCTTTTCAATCTTTAGCAATATTTCTACATAATGGATTCAACATTGGATACAATAACAATAAAATTGGGCACAAAGCTAGAAAAACTTCACCTGTAAATCACTTATTCACCATTAAAATGGACCCTAAAAATTGAATAAATGATTGGAGAGTATAAACTTGAGAACACAGTAAATTATATAAATTCAGATGACTGCATATAAAGGAATCAAGCAAATATATGAAGTATAATGTTAAAAATTCCAGTAACAGGTGAAAATGCTTCTTTTGGCAGTACTTCCAAAACCAGATATCCTCTGGTTGGCAGAGCTGTTAATTTAAAGAGGAAATTTTGTAAATATGAAAATTTATGATTTGTGAAGTATTTAATCTAAACAGCTAAAACAAGACTACAGCATGTTTTCAGAAAGAATTAATTTATCTAATCAAGATGCGTTATTGCTTTTGATTAGACCTTACATTTACTTTATTATTACAAAATAACATGCCGAACAAGAAAAGTTGTATACTGGGTAGAGTTTTTAATTCTCTTCCTTCAGCTTTAGCTGATTTGTCCCTTAAACGATGATACTTAATTTGATCCCCATAAAGCTGTTTTCCCTTTGGGAATCAGAAGTACCTCTTTTTAAAGTTTATATGTTTCTGAACATGTCATCAAAGGAATGCTATGTGGCGTCCTAATTTACCTTGCATGGCAGTGAGATTCCCAATTTATCTGAGTACAGTAATGGAATCTGAAGGATGGGCTCCTGTCCTCTTCCCTTCTTTGATCAAAAGTACTGACCCCAACATCTATAAACCTGTGCATAAATTAGAAAGTCACGTAAATTTTTTCAGGGCTTCTATAGGCATTGTCACAAAAAAATTTTATGAGTAAATTTTACATCACCTCACGTTGTTTAATATCGCACTGCCAGAATCACAGTTGTCCCTTTTTCATGGTGTTCAAATGCAGAATGACTCAAATACATTCTGAGGTCAAACATAATAGCATATTTGATTCAGTGCACTATTATATTTCTTTAGTATAAATTTTAATAATATGAAAAAACTGCATTATTTTTGCAATTTGTATGCTTTAAACTTTTATTTTGAATGGTGTGATAGACTGAAGCTCTATAAAGGACTGAACCACAGTTTGTACAACAACGTGGCAGGTAGACCGTAAGATAGCCCAATGGTCCGCCATTTCTTGGTATTCACGCTTGGATATACCCCTCCCCTTGGCTATGGGTGGGACCTGAGACTCATCCTAACCAATAAAATATAGCAAAGGCACAGATGTCACTTCCATGATTATGAAACATAAGGTTGCCATTTTTGTATTGCTAGCCTATTCTCTCCCTTAACTGGTTAAATGGAGCAAGTTTTCATGTTGGAAAAGCTCATTTGGCAAGGAACTGAGAGCAGCCTCAAGCCAACAACCAGCTAGGAACTTTGACCCTCATTCTAACAGTCCAAAAGAAAATGAAATCTGCCAACACCATGTGAACTTGGAAATAGACCCTGCCACAACCAAGTCTTCAGATGATGCTCCCAACCCTGGCTGACACCTGGATCACCCCCAGGAGACTCAAAACAGTGGATGAAGCCAATTGATGCCTGGACTGTGACCCCTAAATGTAAGTATTTTAAGTTGCTGGGTTTGTAGTGATTTGTTATGCAACAATAGACGACCAAGAGAAACAGAAAACTCATTTGATGCTAAGCACTCAGCTGTATTTATGCCACTTCAGTGGTTGAACAATTAATGGAGACACAAGAGTTCATAGAAGAGGAGCTCTTAGCAAACAGAGATCAAAGTCAGCACTGTTCCAAGGTCCCAGCTTGCTTAGTATGTTTTCTTGCTCACCACACTAAGATTATCTTAAGAACCCACTCTTCGATGTGAAGTGAATCCTTAATGTTGACTAGGAGTAGGCAAAAGAAAATTTACGGCTATAATCAATTCTGTATAGATAAATAATATGAAAGAAAACAAAGGTTCTAATCATACTGCCCATTATTTCACTTCCAAAAATTTACTATGTGGTTATGATGTGCTATTATTTCATCAATATTTCTATCAATTGGTTTAAACAATAGAACACTTCATGGGTTCAGCATAGTGCTGCAATTTGAAAGCTGTGTTGAGATATTTAAAAGAGTACTCTGACTATGCTTTCATTCTAAGAAAACTTTCACATGATGAGCCTAGTCAGATTTTCAGAGGTTGCAATCAATTTAGACGTCAATTTTCCCTCCCTTATCCTATCCCTAGTTGTAATACGTCTTCCCATTGAAAATCAATGCAACTGTATTTCTATCACGAAGAAACCCTTCATTAAATCTAGTTATTATAGATTTGACAGAAATATTATAATACTGATTCTTTCAAATGGCAGTGTGAGTCTTCAAGAATTTCCGATTCATTTGGAGATAGAAATATCGAAAGAAAGACAAGTCACTCCTTTTCTTAAAAGAAATATCTTTATCAACTGTTTGAACTTGATTAAAAAAAAATAGCAGAATAACAGCAAAAACTATTCTACTTGGCTGATTTGAGCAAATAGCAAGCTAAAATGCATCTAAAAGGGGGGAAAAAACCCCCAATACTTTGTTTAAAATAAAGCCCAAAAGAGAAGTAGACAAGTGAAGACATTTTTATCAGGAATAAGTATGCATCTGATGGCTCAAAAAGGTGAAAATGAAAACGCAATCAGTTCTCTAATGAATTAATAGTTACAGCAGGGACTCTCATGTTACTTTATGTGAAGTTGCTAATGAGCAGAAGAGAAGTTGGCAAAAATGGTAGTCAGCACATTCCAGGAACTCACTTGCCTTTTAAAAGGCATTATAAATAGAAGATGGCTGTTTATTCAAAATCAACATATTTTCCTTTCCTTCTGCATTTAGAAGAAATCATTAGATTTTTTTCCTGTCCAGAAAAATAACACAGAAAAGCTTAAAGCTACATGTTTAATACATCATATTTGCACTTTTTTAAAAACTTTTTAAAATTTGCATTGCTCTTGAAATTTACAGCTAGTTTCTCTTAGAGAGCTCCTTTGTCCACCGCACACTCAGATGCTGGCAGGATCGGGTAGGTAACTTAAGAGACTGGAGTTCATTATCTATAGGGAGTAGGTGCCCCAACTAAAGGGCAATTCCTCTCCAGCTTTAGCCTTTTGTGAACATGTGGAAATAGACTCAACGTTGCTTGCTTATTGCCTTTACAAAGTGGTAACCAGCTGTTTACTTGGAACCTTCTGATTTTTAAATATTGACACCCAAGTCAATTTAAAACATTGGGAAGGGTTAGTAAAATATGTCTAGTTGCAGGCGACCTAGATCAGTTATAAGGCAATAAACACTATAATACTTCTCCAGTGGCCCATCTGAGGTATCCCATTGCCCGGCTCCTGAGCTGGAAGATTCCTGAGTGAGAGACTCATAACCTGAACTGCACCAATCACACTCTGCTAGGGGTTTGAAATATGATAAGAAATACTCAGGTACCCAGTTTGTTGGGGACTTATAAGGTAGCAAGAAAATTATCAGAAATACTACTTAAGTCACTTAGAAATGAAGGAGGGTTATGAATCAATCTTCCCCTAGAGTTTTTAGATCTTCTTACTAATTTTTTGTTACCTTATAAGATGTAATTGCAAGTGATCTCCAGTCAAGAGAGAGACTGGGATTCTAGAGATGTTTTAATGCGGGGCGGGTAATATTTTGGCTGTCAAGGTAATTATGGGATGTAGGTGCCTTCAATATTTAGTGTTTCAGGGATGGAGTTTGCAGAAGTCCCAGGAAAAATCATCTTCCTGCAATGAGAAGTGCAGTTCTATACAAAAAGTTTGTGCCATTCAAACACCAAAAGAAATTTTGCTTTAATTGTTTCTAAAACCTGGAGGGGTGCCATTATATCCCTAAAGTCAATAATCTATTACTCCAAATCCAAAATGTCAACTTGAGTCTTTTCATCTGTCTTCACAAACTTCATCTTTGTTCTTGAATGTTTACGATAATCAAGAAGACATGCTAAGTAACCTGGAATACTTTTCTTAAAAAAAGAAGAAAAAAAGAAAACATACATAGCCTCAAAAATCTTATACCCAGAGCTTATACTTTATTTCTCACTTATTTGTCTGCCAGCTCGTACAGAACAGCATCCTTCATATCACATGTCTTTCTCTCATATGTTATCACTAGAGAGAAATGTGAAATTTTCTCCACTTATCACCATTTATTTTTGGAATCTCCCCTAAAAGAAAATCAAAGTGTTCCCCCAAATGGCTTCCATTTGTTATTTAAATAGGAAATTAACCATTGTATAGTTACAGTTGCGCAAGTACATTTAACAAAGTGTTGAACACATGTACCTGGAGAAGTTAATACATACGCGTTTTTTGGTTCAGTCTCTTTGGAAGCCTCGGTAAGTGGACAATGGTTATGAGAGCCATGTCAGAGGTGCTTGGCAGGTTGCATTGCGGGAACTCACTAGAAAGCTGAGAGCAAGAATTATCTGTATTTCCGTTAACTTCATTTGCTTCTTCTTTCTTATTCAAATTAAATTACTTTCGATGTGAGGGCGGGCAGTCTGGCTGCGACATCTGTTACCCCACTGATCACCTGGGTGGATTCAGCTGATCTGGCTGGCTAGGCGGGTGTCCCCTTCCTCCCTCACCGCTCCACGTGCATCCCTCCCGAAGCTGCGCGCTCCTTCGAAGAGGACGACCATCCCCGATAGAGGAGGACCGTTCTTCTCGGTCAAGGGTGTATGAGCAGCTGCGCTCCCCTGCTGGACCCTCCAAACAAGCTCTCAGATTAAATTACTTTCGCCAAATCTAAAAATCCCCTCAAAGCCAATCTGTCAGTAGCAGGCCTGGTGCTGATATGTTTATTGAATACCTGCCACATTCCAGAAAACACCTCTGAATTGTAAGAGCTGTTGGTCATCAATCGAAGCATAGTGAAATGACAGTCGCAGAAGCACTGATGCGGGAGTATTTTTAGTGTGGTGGGGGATGCGGTGATTATTATAGGCAAGGAAAGCTTGATGTTGTTAGATATTCTGTAATCACTCTGTTCTTCTTTGTTACCATTAAATGGTAAACACTTGTTTATTTCCACAGTTGTAACTTTACTAGGTTGTGAATGCAGTCAGTATCTCTCAGTATGTATCTCTATGTCTAAGCAGTAGGTACTTAATAAGTGCTTATGAATGAACATATGGAACACAATTCTAAACTATTTTAATCAAGTCTCCCTCTAATTCACTGACTTCTCAAGATTTCCTGTTCCATTTGGAGTAATAGGTGACTGACTCTGGCTAGCAGTTGTATCTTTCATAGATAGAGAGGAAAAGAAAAAAGGAGAGAGAGGAAGGAAGGAAGAAGGAAGGACAGTAGAGGAGGAGAGAGGAGAGGAGGAAAGAAGGGATAGAGAAAGAAAGAATTTAGCTTTCCATTGTTATTTAGTGAATTAGCCAGTTGGAGTCATTCGCTAAGGTTGTGCCAAGGGCACTCACAGCATATCATTCTTTAGCCCAGCAAAATTGAGAGCCAGAACTGGGTTGTGGTGAATACATGAAAGGAAATTCATTTCTTAAAGACAGGATGATTTGTTGCTTAACTTAGTGTGAAATTCTAAAAACAATTCTCAAAATCCTAAATAGCAACCCAAGTCAAGCCCAGAATTGCCTGAACATGGTTTACATGAGATTCCTACGCTTCTAGCCCGAGTCACAAACATGGTGCTCCCACTTGGAATATGGATTCCCATTTGTTGCCGAAGGATGTCGCTAACGGAAGGCTCTAGGAGGGAGTGGAAGGCAGCAGGTACTTGGAGACAGATAAGCCTGGACTCTTTCCTGACTGTGTCACTTATAATCGACAGAAAACCTTAATGCTGCAGAGCCTCAGTTTACACATCTTTGAATGTACTAATGATTATAATAACTATTTTATGTGACTTCTGTCCTAAGAAGTTTAAAAGCAGTTTGCCAAATGTCTGACACACAATGTGTGTTTAAATACATTATTTCCCTTCCCCCATTGAAATCAGGGCAGACCCTGCCTATCCACCTTCTATATATATTCGTTTTTAGTTTTTTTTTAAATTATTATTGACATATAGTCAGTTTACAATGTTGTGTCAATTTCTGGAGTACAGCACAATGCTTCAGTCACACGTGGGTATACATATATTCCTTTTCAGATTCTTTTTCACTGTGAGCTACTACAAGATATTGAATATATTTTCCTGTGCTATACAGTATAAACTTGTTAGCAGACACTGACTGGTATATATATTTTTAATTCAACACACAAACTTGTTGACGACCACTCTGATAGGTATGGGGTGATACAGGGAAGAAATAGATAATGTCTTGACCTTCTGGAACCTTAATAATTTGAGTTCAGAACCAATCACAGCATATGTAACTTAGAGAAGAGGTGCGCCGTGATGAATGTAATATCAAAGTTCAAATAATATGCTGCAGCAGGAGGGTGGAGGGTGAGATTAATCTGAGTTAGATGAAGTCCAAAGTTCTCTTTGAGAATATGTAAGGTATACACAGCCTGAAGCTTTGAATCTTACATTAAGGCTTCTCTGATCAGTGCAATTACTAAGGAGATTGCTCCTTTTTATTTTGTTTCATGTGTTGTAGACTCAACTCACTTATTGGATTAAAAAAAATTTTAAGTTAGTGACTTTTGCCACAGTGGGAAGACTAGTGACAAGTTACACCATGGAGTAATAAGTAGGGGGGAAGCGCAGGTGGTTTGGAATGAAAAGATCGGAGAGATGTCACCGTGTTCATTCTCAGGATGTTTTTAGGTACTCAGCTCACCCTGTGAAAGTAGACATCTCACTAATTCCAAGAGTTGATATGATGACTTAACAAGGAAGTGTCTATAGGAAATCATCTTAACTGCCAAATATTATAGAAATGGAGGCTATTTTTAGTGTAAGTGGAGCTCAACTAGTAACTCCTGATTGATTATAACTGGTAGTTACATGGCTTAGAATAAGATATTTCCATTCGCTAAGTGAATCACTGAGATGTTTCACTGAAAACAGCTAGATGAATTTTTTGGTTTCCTGTTTAAAGTCAGTCAACCGTGCAAGCGATACCTCCAGACAGGTCACTGAGTGTATAAGAAACATTAGCATTTTCATTATATTAGTGTTGATAATATCCCAACTTTTGCTGTAGTAAAATTATGCAAAGCTTTGGTAGAAGAAGAAGGACAACCATATCTTAAATTCCATAGGAAAAACTAAAATGAAAATTTTGAGAATGCAAATTTTTATACTGTGTAGGTAAACAGTGATCCTGGTTTTAGTGCTATGACCTTGTAATTCCATATTAATGGAATTACAGTTTTCTCCATTGTTCCATCATTTCCCTTAAAAGGTATCAACCATTTAGTTCTTTCAGCTGAAAAATTTAGACTGCACGCATTTGGAAACCAGTCTAGTTTATCCAATGATTTGACATTTGTACTTTATTTAGAAGAAGACAAGCTGAACTTCAATATTGATCTACAGAAGCAAAAGATAAGATTTAATTTCAAAATGTGAGGAGAGGAAATATTAATGAGGACATACTCACCCGAGATCCACAACAGGTGGATTTAGAATCCAGTTCTGTCATTACTGGACTATTTTATCTTCATAATTTACATGATTACTCTGGCTTCAATTGCTTTATCTTGAAGATGAAGCTTAATAATGCCTTTCTGTAGGAAAATTTCAAGGTCAAAGAGACTCTATTTTAAAAGTACATTTTAAGCATTTATTGAAAGATATTATTTGAAAGATGCCGAACTTTCCAGCTTTTTACAAAAACTTCCATTCAATAAAACTTATATTAATAGTGGCCGAGAAGACTACTTAGGCTTGGGCTGCATTTTGCCAATAACAAAATACTGCCTGGTCAAAATCAGACCTACCAGAAAGACACATTTAAAAGCAGTAAAATTAGGCTTCAAAGTCTATTTTTGAATGCCAGCCTTCTGCCAAATACGAACTCTGCTAACTCACAGGTATTAGTTTAAAAATAATTCATGGTTTTTGCACTGTTCAGACTTCTTTCACAGTTACGTTCAGTTTTTAAAATCTGAGAGGAATTACCAAGCATCTGTCTAAACGGATGACTGGGTGAGAAGGAAGGAAGAGGGCCCTAAGAATTCACAGCCGTGGTCGTCCGCTATCCTCAGCTCTTACTCAATAAACTGGGTATTTCAGGCTGAGCCACCACACTCTTCTAGAAATTTCCTTTCCTCTGTAAACCTGAGTGGGATGAGCAAGATGATCTCTACGTTTTGACAGACCTCCTCAAAAACTTATTTCTTTAATTCATGGAGAAGGAATGATAATAAAAAGATGAGCCTTTATACATAAAATACAGTACAGTAACAACAGGTCTCAAGCATTTAAAATAAATTAATATAAAAATAAGCACTTAATTTTTTGGTGCCCAACGTTACGCAGATAATGAAAAATTCTTGATCAGTAATAGCCCCTTGGAAATGGGATCCCTACTAGCATTTTAATTTAACATGAATCTTCCTCTTTTTGGAATACCTTATGCACATTCTGAACTAAAGGACTGAAATACACTTGATCTTAACCCTGCCAAATTTTTCACACCTTTCAAGACACAATGTAACTGCCTCACTCCCATAAATCCAATGGGATCCCACTTAAAATTCTACTATACTTTTCATCATTTGACAATTCATAGCATACTTTCTTGCATTTGTCTCTAATTGCATTCTTTAAAGATTTTGATGATAGTGGAAACCACTGAGATGATGAGAAACTTGAAGTCTAAATTAGGTACATTGTTCATAATCAAAGGAAAATAAGAGAATTTGTCTGGTGGAGAGTGACAACATGCTAACTCTTGTAAGGATGGTTTTAAAATGTAAATATATGAAGCTGCATATGCGATTTCTTTATTTCTTCTCATTAAACACAGGAGGTGGGAAATAACACTGTACAGATGCTAGGGGAGAAAAATCATGTCACACAGTCTGTACCCCTGAGTATTTTTTCTCACATATTGTAAATTTTGTTTTTTGCACATCTGAATGCAAGAAGTTCTATTTGTTTGTTTTTTTTTAGTTAAAAGAGCTTCTTTTATATGTTGTTTCTGCACCTTTTAAATTATACAAATAAAAAATCTAACACATTTTAAATATTAAAAAAAACAAGAAAATATTAACAGAAAAAAAAAAAGTTGTCTTAGACCAGACTCCAGTAATAGAGAAGATGGAAGTCATAAACTCTCTATTACTTCATATTCTATTAATCTCTAGAATTGTGAAATAATTTTTTGTAGCCAATAACATTGATCCCTTGTTAGTGCAAGATCTTCAAAGATTTTGAAATAAAATCAGAACAGTAAATGTTACTTGGGTTATTTTTTCTAACTGCAAATTAAGTACTGTATTTATCAAAGACCTACTTTGAGTTCAGTGTTCAATTCACACGTCATTGCCCACAGATCTCCACTGTTCTTGATGGCACCAACCTATCTGCCTCCTTTCCTCTGCTACACACGTGGAGAACAGTCATCTTTACAAAAGCTAAAATTAATCAGATCTCCTGCTGACCACAATTTATAATTTCCCAATGCCGTCAAGATAAAATAAAATGTTCTCTACACACCCTTTTTCACTTCTCTAACCTCCTTTCCTCACATTCACATCTTAAGCTCCAGCTATATTAGCTACAGACTATTTCCTGGCACAAATTCATTCTCACCCATCGGCCTCTATACGTGAACTTGGTATTAAGCGTCTATGATTTTATGTATTATTAAGCTGTGTTCGTTGTTGTTGTTTTTAAATCTGAAAGCCTGTTGGATTTTGTCTCACACTTTTTCTCATCTGTGGAGAGGACCCTTTATTCTTTTCTCCTCAGATCAATCAATATAGGGGATCAGACTTTTGAATTTCCTAATATTGAAACCATCCTTGCATCCTCGGAATAAATCCCACTTCGTCATGATGTCTTCTATTTTAAACCGACTGTCTGTTAGTATTTTACACAAGATTTCTACATGAATATTCATAATTAAGACCAGCCTGTAGCTTTTCTGTTTAGTACGATCTTTGTTGGGTTTAAAATTCCAAGCTTTTCTAGCTTCATAAATCAACTTTATGTATGTTTCTTTTTAGTCTCTGGGACAACTTATACTGCATTATGATTCTTTGGTCTTTGCTAGATTTCTTCATGAACTGTTTGGGTCTGGAATTTTTGGGGGCAAGCTCTGTAGCTACTTCCTCTCTTTATGTGTTAACTTATTTCTCTATTTCTTCTATGGAAGTAGTCTGTTTCTTTTTGAGATTTAGTTTTTAAATTTTCTTTACTTAACTGCTGTTTTGCCTAGTTGTTGATTTTCTTCAAACAACTTGCTTATGGGTTTATTAGTTTCTTTTTTTTTTTTTTCTTTTTTCCAATTTGTTAAATGATTGAAATTTTTTTTAAATTAAAGCACAGGTTTTTGGCTTGTAATGTTTTTGGGGTTTTTTTTGTTTGTTTGTTTGTTTTGTTTTTTGGTTTTTTTTTTTTTTGAGAGGGAGGTAATTAGGTTTCTTCATTGATTTCTGCTTGGAGGAGGTACTGGGATTTGAACCCCTGACCTCTTGGGTGCTGAGCATGCGCTCTGCCACTTGAGCTCTACCCTTCCCCCAAATGATTGAAATTCGCTGAGATTACAACTTAAATGTTCCTTTCTTACCCTAAAAAAAGGTAAATACGTGAGGTGATGAGTATTTTAATTAACTCAGTGGAGGAAACCTTTCACAATGTTAAAGTATCTTAAATCATCACTTTGTACACTTTAAATATCTTAAAATTTTGTCAATTATACCTCAGTAAAGCCAGAAAAAAACTATTTTGTTTTTATTAATTTCTTTTATCTGCTCTCTTTTTGTTTACTTCTGTATTTCAGCATTTTGAGTTGAGCATGTTAATTCAGTAGTTTTCATGCTTAAAATTTGTATTAATATAGACATCTCTTGCTGTAACTTTTCTCTGGGAAGTGTTTTAACTGTGCACCACACTTGTAGGGGTGTCATTCCACCACTTATTTTGGAAAAAAAAATTGATTTTTGTGTTTTGTTTCTTCTTCAATCCAAGCTTGTTTTTACATTACTTTTATTTCTTAAAAGATTTTGCATGAATGTGTGTGCATGCACTCACGTACATGAGTTCTATGGTAAATTATTATAAATGTTCCATGTACAATTTTTTAAAATATATTCTATATTACTGGGATTCAAATTATATATGGATGGAAGTATATATACATATAAAACACAATATGTATATAATATACAATATGTGTATATATACATATATATAGTATATATATTTCTTTTCCCATTTCCAATGGTACCACTGTGGTTCATGCCACATCAGTCAACATCTGGATTATTGTAATTGTCTCTTTAAAGTTCTTACTCCTTTCTCCATATCTCCATACCTCTTGGTCTCTTCTTAATATATCAGCTGGAATAATGCCTTTAAGTCATTAGTGAGACGTGACCTTGGGTTTCCCTCAAGGTAAGATCTTGCTCTCTGGGGATGTCTCTGACTTCCTCCCTGAGTGACCTTCCTCTGATTCACGCTACGCCATCCACGCTGGTCACCTGGCTGTTCATTAAAACTCCTACCATGTTCTTATCCTAAGGCTATTTCTTTCGCCTGAATTATTCTGCACCCAAATAGCCACATGATTAAGTAACATACCAGACTGTTTGCATATTTATTATGATTATTATTCTTTGTTGCTTCTGTTTACTCCAAATTGTGAAAGTTCAAGATCCTTAAGAGCTGGGATCTGTCTGCTTGATTCACTGATATATCATGACCCTCAGAACAGTGCTGGTACCTAATTAACACTCAGGAAAAATGTGTTGCACAATCGCTATGCAATGAATTTTATACACATGTGCACTGTATAAAAAGGCAAATATTTATTTAAAAGGAAGTCAATGATATTCACTGTCAGCTATAAATATAATGATATCACTTGACCTTCTTGAATGAAGAGGAGAAGCAGTGTTTCCTTTGAATTTCCTACTTGATAAAACAGGAAATTTTATCTCCACCTCCTCCATTGAATAGCAGATTATTGGAATATAATCAGTGTCCAATTTGCCTTTTCTAAGCTTCTACCAAGCATAAAATTAAAGTCATAAATGATCATCCTTTCATAAGCACAGGAGTTTTGCAGGTTTGAAAGTTGTCCTAGGTTTGAAAATTCTATTGTCTGTCTGAGACGTTAGCCAGTTTCCACTGTCTGGTGAATGATAGTACATTATATGTTTTTAAAGAAAAAAATTGTAGACAACTTTTGAGCACTGAGTGAAAGTTTTCCAGTGAAAGGAAATCATGTGCAAGGGAGTCTAACTTTCAAAACAACTGGCTACCTGAATAAAGGCTGAGAGGAGTATTTATAGCTTAAATTATTGGATAGTCAACAATAATTCCATGTGAATAAACTTGAGTCAAATTTAACGAAAAAGAGGTTTTTGTCTTAAAAGGCCAATCTCAAAATTCAGAGCTTTGGAAATGCTCTAATTTTCATGGCCTTAAAGAATTTCCTACAGTTGATCATTCGTCTTAGATTCTGAGGAATGTGAGCTTTTTAGGGCCTATTTTTTGTTCTCCTGCAACCCAATTGTGCAGCGAGGCTAAGAAGACAGAACTGCCTTCCCAGGACCTTGTTGTGGCCCTTTACTAAGACATAAAGTTGACTGGTGGTTTTTCTTATTCAGAGCTATTGATTTCTCCTGTTTTTGACTATTTTATTTATATAGAGACAACCAACGATGTTAATTAACATCTAAGAATATCCTTGTGGTATGGTTAACAAAACTAAAACTATAAATACTAAACCTGGAGGCTTTTTAAAGCACATAGAGCTATTTACAAACCATGTTTCTCATGTGAAACATAACTTCATTGTCCTTTTCTAGTCATGCATTCCAAGCTTGGAAACCAGAATCTCCAAGTTCACCAAGGTACCTTCCAAGAAATAGCGTTCTATATTTACCTATAAGCCCTGGTTCAGTAAGCCCTAGAAAAGAACCAGAGCTTTCATAGGAGGAATTTGGATCATAATCTCCATGTATGAAACAGCCTTTATTTCCTTAATTGCATGATG
This sequence comes from Camelus ferus, assembly GCF_009834535.1. Taxonomy (NCBI): domain Eukaryota; kingdom Metazoa; phylum Chordata; class Mammalia; order Artiodactyla; family Camelidae; genus Camelus; species Camelus ferus. The sequence continues at coordinate 8,820,109 of NC_045698.1, read as the reverse complement.
TAATGGAACGGGTTTTTGAAATGCCTTTTTCCTTTAAATATTACATCTCTGACACGTCTGTGATTGAAAATTTGGGGTTTGGTTTTATGTTGTTTTGTTTTTTTTATCTATCCAAATAACCATTTACCATAAAATTAAAGGACTCAAAAAGATCACTTGGATCAATGGTTAACCACTTCTCAGATAAGAATTATAAATACACATCATATTTTCAAAAAAAGCATCTTGTTAGGTATACTTAATTATTCATTTATAATGCATATACAATTTCCCATAAGGTATTTTTTATGAATTCTGAGAGATCAGTTAGAAGAAGCCACCATTCAAAAGTTGTATTATTCCATTTTTCCCAAGTAAGTCCTTTTAAATTGGTAGCTAGATTAAAAAAGAAAGGTTTTCACACAGTCCCACCAGAAAATAAAACAATAAAATAATAGCAACAATATTTTAAGTCAAATAATTGAAGTTAAACTTTCCTCTTCAGCGCCAATCAGACGTACACAACTAATTCTTACTCTTCTGATCTTGAGTCAGCAGCTCACCCCATGGAATTACCTGCTTCCGCAGTAAACCTGGAAATCCTGACTCGGGTCCGCGCTGTGAGACATCCGCTCTGGAATCAGGGTCGTGAGGTGCTGGGAGCCTGTGCGCGGGGTCCTACTTCTTATATCAACCATCATGAGTACTTGCTACAACCCCTTCTCCCAACGTTCTGAGAAATTGGTCTCATTTGTTCTCCCAAGACATTTAACTTCTTCTTTGTAACTTGTAGCAGAAGCCTTTAAGCAATAACAAAGGAGTAACGCCAACCACCTATTGAAATAAGACAAGGTCAGAATGGAGGAAAACGGAATTCCTGATCAGGGTATGAAATACAACTATACACGTGCAGTCAGTTCATGGTTACCCGGAGAGTTAGAAGACCTTAAGACCAGTGAGGGCATTTGCAAATTTCCCAGACTTTATAATCTATCTTACAAGGCATATATTAAGATTTTCAACATTAGCAAGTGTGTTTTATTCCTAGAAACAATATTTTCTTAACAATCAGTTTGCTAACAAATAAGGTGCTAGAGTTTCTATGTGAATTATGATTAGAATAGATTTATATCAGTTGTAAAATATAATATAGCTGAAACTTATTTATGTTACAAGTATGCTCTTGATAAAAAGACCTTTCATTGCCTTGTTGAGCTAATTAAAAATAGACAACATACATTTTTTTATACCAACTTACTTTAGCCTTCTTCCTTACTCATGACTTTCTAGAGTAAGCTTTGGTGCTATGCAGCAGCCACCTTTAACTCAGGGCCTGATTTTAGGAAGATAATATCAAAAACAGTTATCAGAAGAGACAATGTTACAGCAATAAATGAATATGTCTTCCTTGGGTACCTCAGGACAAGAAATAGTTGCCATCTTGTTACATAATTAATCTGTTACACAATATTTCTTCAAATGAAGAAAATCAACAGTTACTCCAATTTTTCCCTTTTGAAGAAGTTGGGGAATTTTATTAAAAACAATTCTAGAACCTGACAAAATTCATATCAAAATCTAAGAAGTTAACAGGTTCTCAGGAAATGAACGTGTTCTGCTGAGAACATCTGTTTTGTAGGCAGGACACACTGATATGTTCTGTTTCTGTTTGAGAACAATTTTCTTCCAAGTTAATTTCATTTCTCTTTATTATTTACAAGTTACTTTGATGAATAATGACAGTATGCACATATGCATGTTCTTAAAATACATAAACAAACATGTAATAAAATATACTGAATGTCACAGGGAACTATATTCAATATCTTGTAATAACCTATAACGAAAATGAAAAAAAAGAAAAAATATATATATATACTAATTTTAAGCATATTATAAGTAACTCATATCACTCTTATTTATAATTTGCAATGTTTTTATACAGAAAAAGAAAAGAAAAGAAAACCACTGCTTTGGGACCAAGTACTTTGGCTTTTTCTTTTTATGGATTTGAATCGCTCTAAATCTCTCTTAGAAAGTGTCCAAATACTCAAAAAGCTTATTTATTAATCAATTTAAAATAGTCCAAAGTGTTGGAAGTTATATTTCGGTTTGTTATCACAGAATAACACAATCACTGTTGATAAAACAATTGTAACAAAAATGACATTTATCAATTTTGCATTGCGACTGAATTACTCCAAAGGCAGATGCCCTGACAAAGCTGGAAGGTCAAGCAGTTTATCGGGGATGGAAAAGAAACATGAGCAGGGGGTTGAAAAGTGATACAGATTGGAAGAGATCATAAGAGGACCTGCTAGCAACCAAAGGCTCCCCATCCAAGCCTTCCCTGTCCTTGGAATGTAACTTCTGCCCACAGTTCCCATAGCCTGAGCCCTTTTCAAGGACGCAGCCTTGAGAGGGCAGCATGTTGTTGAGACCACCTGAATGTGTCTGCGACTGAACCCACTTAAGGCCTCTCTATAAACTGTGCAGATGCTGGTGGGCAAGTGTGGTCTACTAATCTTGTGATGCCCAAGCCTGGCAGGTAAATTCCCATGCTTGTTAATATTGTTGTCTAGCAATCTGGAGTGATCTGCCTTTTTCTCCACTCTCTCTTTGCCCTCCATGTGTGAAAGCCAGTTTCAGATTCCACCTGGGGGACTCCCAAAGTTTGGAACCAACATTACAGGGAAGAAAAGGCAATTAATAAACTTTGCTTTGTCAAGCCTGTCGAGCCAGGCACCACTCTGGATCAGTGCAGCTTAGTTCTGCACACTAATTTCTTGTACTCAGTGAAAAGCACACACCTCTTTGTTATCACATCCAAAGAGTACTTTAGTCAGATTTGGTGGGTGAATTCCATGTGAGTGATTCTGTTGGGATCTCCACGTATTCTATTAAGAGAAACGCGTAATTTAATAATGATAAGTGAAATTTTTCCTTGGAATAATAAGGCATATGCAAGGAAGCCCAAATTAAAGAGCTGCCAGCTTCCATAATAGAAAAAGAAGACATTTTCTAAGAGCCAGATTTTTCTATGACAAGTGAAATTTTTGATTGGATAATGTTAGTTTTGTTAAAAAGCCAGTTCTTGTCATACCTAATAGATTATGGCATATTTCAAAATGTACATCTTTCCGGGTGCTCCTGTGATTCAGACTTTCAGAAAGCTCTTGACATTTGTGACATTTCTGAATGCAAGGCTTTTTATGTGTTTTCTGGATCACACGTTATGCTAATACAGCCCAAATGCGTGCATCAAAGGAAAAGACACTAATTTTACTTTATCATTTTCTTAATGAGGACACTATTTTCAAATGAAGAAGTATACAAACCGACAGGTGATATGAATATTTACATGCTCTAATCCCATGTCACGGTGTAGCACTTTAAAATATTTCAAGTAAGAAGAAAGATTAACATTTAGGTCACTATTTAATGCTGAATTAAATCTATCCCTGAAAATAACTCATTTGAGTGATTATAGGATAAACAAATAATCCTAATAAAAGATCTTGTTTGCTTATGACTAAATTAGCTTATACACGAACACTGAGAAGTATTGGTAAATAACTGTTCTTCTGTCTGTTGGATACTACACTTGTTTTGCAACTACAATAGTACTGGATACAAGATAAGTTAAACTGTTAAAGAAACAGAAAAATAAAACAAAACTGTACTTATTAAGAAAAAAATCTAGAAAACAAGCATCCTAAAGCACTGAGAAGATTTCAATTCTGGGATTCCTGAGGTCTTGTATCATATGCCAAGCCTTCATATGGTCTCAAGAATTTGTCGACATTTAGGTTTCTTAACAATAATCAGTGAAAAAGAGATTAACTTCGATGTCAGGGATTGGCACACTAAGACCGGGGCTTGTTTTGCTAAATTGAATTCTTGGGGGGAGGGGACATAATTAGGTTTATTTATTCACTTATTTACTTAAGCTTTTTAAATGGAGGTACTGGGGATTGAACCCAGGACCTTCTGCATGCTAAGCACACGCTCTACCACTGAGCTATACCCTCCCTCTGATAAACTGATTTTCACTGAAACACATCCATACCCATTCAGTTATGTTTTCCAGGACTGCTTTTGAACTACAAGGACAGACTCAAGTAGTTGACACAGAAGATGTATGGCTGAAGAGTCTAGAATATTTACCATGTGACCTGTTATAGAAAAGCTTTCTGTTCCCTTTTCTACATTCCTGATCATTTTTAAAACTGGTTATAAACATAGTAGGGCTATGGAAAATTGGAGAATTTTTAATCTACTACAGATGTCACAAATTACAGCCAAATAATTTTTACATCATTTTATTTCGGAGTAAGAAAATTTTTACTTTTCTTCATGAATTTTTTTGCTTGAAATATTATGGTATTTTAGGAAATCTTATAACAAAATGTTCAGATTATTTGATAATAGTTTTGATTTGTGGATTTTTTTTCTTCTGTGATTTGAAAGGTGAGGTTTTATGCCACAGGTGAAATCTTTTTAGAAATTTAAGATGTATATCTGATTTGTCAAGAGCAGAGTTGTCTAGACCTTCCAGCAGAATCCGTCTCTTCAGTGTGCTCAGGAGGCCGGAGGACTTCTGAAATGTGCAGATTGTTGGGTTCCAGCCTTAGGGATATTGATTTATTAGGTCTGAAATACAATCCTGCTTTTGCTTAAGAACCAGGACTACAGAAGTCTGATGTGTTCGGGTAACTCACTTAGTTTAAAGTGAAACAGTACACAGTATACAGGAAACATAACATTCGTATTGATGGCGAACTTGTCTGCTATACTCTGCTTCATATAAAATATTTAAAATCAGGGTCGATAGAGTCAACCAAAATACATCTACCATAAAAAACATGGGAGTATGTAGAAAAACTATCGCCATTTATTTTTGAGCCCTACATCTTTAATAAATAAAGTACTGATGACACATGTCAAGCAATCAGGCATTGCTAGGTGCAGTGCAGAAAGCAGTATTTTCTATTCATGAAAGCTAACGCAGAAGGCCAGAGCTCAGTGGGCACTGGGTGAGCAAAAATGGCATTTTGCCTAAATAGTATGATAATGGAATGTGATGACATTAGCAACTCAAGTTTGCATAGCACTTGATAACTGATACACCATTACGTTCTCATTTGATCCCCAAAGCAACACAAATGACAGGGTTGACACTGTATCCCCGCAACGTAGATAAGGACTTTCAGGCTCAGAGGGGCTCAGCTAACTGCCTTTCCAAGGTTAACACGGAAGTGAGGATATGCTCCACATGGCACTCATCCTCAGATCTGATTAAATGAATGCTATGCCTGTAGTAAAACATGAAATGACTACATGAAGCAAGTCAGGCTTATTGACTCGTACAGCAAGGGTGAACACAGGCCAGAGCAGCTGCGGGGCATCTCAGTAAGGGGGACTTGGAAAGGGATTCACAGGATATTTGAATAATTCTAAGGCCAGTGTTTAAGGAAGCAGGGGGCCAGTCCTGCATTCAGGCTGTCAAGCAAGAGGGGCAATTTTATGATAATAACACAAATAATGATAATGTTCTTAATTATTTTATATTTAATTATAAGAATAGATAGAAGTATAATTATGTCATATAAATATATCGTATAAATATATAAGTAATTATATAAATAAACTTATGCATTTATTATATATTATTTTATATAATGTATATGATATACAAAAGTTTATATAATTATATATTATGTATATTACAATATACAATATAAAATTAGTAGTATATGATTATTATTAACATAATAGTAATATTAACATACATACATTTCAATAATATTTCTCTAAGATACTGAAGGAAGGAAGAGTCAAGGCTAGAAAACAAACACTGTGCATGTCAGACAGAAGAGGGAGATGTCTGGGGTTTCTGTGGCCATGGGATCGCCTTGTTCCTGTCTCATTCCACACACACTCAATGTGTCCTCTTTGTCTGGTTGATATTCTTTTAAACTCACTTGGAAATATAAAGGTTTAGCTGCCACATAATGCAAGCTGAGTTCTTCCAGATTCTTGATGGGCAGACACTATTTAAAGACCTTTGTAATAATAAATGAATGTGAGAATAAAACCACGTTTAGATGGTAACAAAATACATTGTTGGCAGAACTTACCCAGATAAAAATCATTTGGGGGGAAAAAAACTGTGTACTACCTATCTTTAATTAAAGTGTAGTATTGTGTATATTCAGATCAAAACTTAATTTATTCTAGTTGTAACAAAGAGTTTTATTTTTTTTTAATTGAAACATATAGTCAAAGGAGAAGCAAAGAAGATAGAGACTGGTTACAAGTGGTAAGTAAATAAATCATTCATTCATTAGTTAGCCCATGACTCTGTGGGGCAGCAATGCATCGTGAAATCAAGAGTTATGGAAGAAGTTGTGAATGCCTATTTGATCCTCAATGACATAGCAATATGAAAGATAAAATTCAGAAAATCAGGGGCTTAAAATGGTTGGATATTAACCTAAGGCAAACAACATATGAGGAGATGTTTTTAAACACTCTAAAATCAAACAGATACATTTCTTAACATAAGGCTTCATGCAGAGAAACAATATCTCAGCGAATATGATCAAAAAATACTATTGTGTATATTACTGAATCATTATATTGTACACCAAAAGTTAACACAACATTAAAAACTGACTATACTTCAATTTTAAAAAAATGTTATTTACAAGGCTGAACAAGAAAGATGACAGACTTACAAAAAAATTCAGTTTATAAAGAATAACTTAATTTAATTAAAAATACCCATAAACACAGTCCTCATTCTTTATTTTATGCAGTTCAACGTACTAGAAAGTTTGGGAAATTATAATGTTAATTTCAACATTTTTCATGTTAATATCCAGACGTAAGACAGTCTACATTTCCGTGGCCCTAAAGCTACGCCTTACTTTTGATATCCTCGTCTTGTTACGGTTTCACCCCAACTTTTTGATTTCTCCAAATAAAAACATTAGAATGCATCAAATTAATCAAATCAAATAATTGAATCACTCAGCGTTCTAATTACCTTGATTAAACCCTTAAATTATAAAGTAGCTTTTTCGTTTTCTAATCAATTAATGTCACCTGTCTACAAAAACAAATAAATACGAACGGACATTTGAGTAAGTTTATTTCACTAAATATATTGTCGTATGTTCATTAAATGAAAATTAGAAGTTTTTCTAAGACAACATAATCATAATTGTAGTGCAAATTTTTGAGGAAAATAACTCCTTCCTTTTGGCTTAAGACCATTTTTGTTGACATTTGAAGAATCCACATTTAAAAACAGTAACATTTTAAGATGAAAACAAATTCTCAGAAGGACAGTATTTGCACAATATTTCTTTCCTTTAAGGAAAGGAATATTGAAACACACTGAAACAAGGTTTTGAGATTTATGTTGCAGGATATTTGATTTACATACAAGAGTAAAATTCAGTAATTTTTTATTTTGTAAGATGTGCTCTGTAGTGAATAGAATAACCCAATGTTATAGACCATTACAATGGGAAATGCTTTTCAATTAAAAAAATTCGGTCTCTACACTTTGTACCAAAGAAAATATGAAAGATGCAGCAAATAAGAGTGACTCACAGCCCTGGCTTCACATAGGATCCACCTGTATCAATACCAGCCCTCTTTCCTCTCGCCCAAAATTATTCCAGATGAGGTGGGGTTTGCATCACTGGACCTGCTATTCATCCTCCCCACCTTGCCTACCTTCTATATGAACTAAGTGTTGTCATTCAAACATTATTTTTTCTCCTCTTCTTGTTGGGGTGTTATATATTCTTTCTGCTTCTTTATACTGACTTCACCTATTTAATTAATAGATTTAAATCTATTATGCACAATTTTTTTAAATTTAACTAACATCAGATTATGGCTTTATCCATCATTTGCTTCTATGCCATCTGTATTTACTAAATTTTGCTCTCTTTTTTACAAATATCTTTATGCACCCTTCCTTCTTCTGTTGGAAACTATCCATTTTCCCCTGTCGGAGGAAGGTAGTTAGTAGTAAACCGTTTTTGTATCTAAAGATGTCCTTATTCACCTTCTTTCCTAAAAGATCATTTGTCGGGTTAGCATCCTAGGTTAACAGACGTTTTCCTCGAATTCAGCGCAGCCGTAACTCCATCAAGCTCTGCCTTCTTTGTTGCAATAGAGAGGCTGCTAGTCTACCCACTTTAAAGAGGCTCACCCATCCAAACTTATCCACCACTTTTTAAGATCTTCTCTTTTGCCTTGGGGTCCTACAACTTCTCTGGAATGTGTCTAGGCTGGGATACGCTTCACATTCGAATTGTTCTGAAGTCTCAGCTACTTCATTATCTCGATCATCCATCTCGTTCTGGATTTGGAAGGATCCAGATCACCCTGCTGGGTGGCAAGTCTCATTCTTATTCATCCTATCAGCTTCCTCACATTAAGGAAACCCTAAATGTTTTCAGCTGTCATATCTGGTATAACTGGCTATTAAAATCAAAATTCGAGGTTTCCAGAAACACTCTGAGTGAAAGTTAATTCCAGCCCTCACTTTTCTCCCAGAGATTCTGCTTTCACTATATTTGGGGGATCCAAAGATTCCTTATTTTATGTCCGTTCATAAATATATTCTTCTTCTTAAATGTATCTTATGTAGCATTTTACTTGTTTGAATTTGCAGGATCACTCAAAATATCTAACACAATGCACAGGAAGTTGAGAAACAGATGTCCCAACTCTTTGATGAAGAGGGTTGTGAAGGCAGGCGGGAGGTAGGGACTCACTTATTTTGAGAATCAGAGTCTGCAGTGTACTTGGCCTCCCTTCCCCTTTTCTCCTGTTCCACTGCGTGGTTGGTGTAAGGTAGGGTAGGGAGCTGAGTTAGATAAGTTCACTTTTATTTCAAAGTCCTGACTTGAGATTTCATATGTAGGATAACAATGATTCAGAACATGAACAGCAAGAGTGGACTATTCAATTCACACCATGAGTAGAGCTCACTGTTTTCCATTCCTTTTTTAAAAACTACAACCCTAGGGAAACCCTAGAAAGAGGAAAGCATTTGTGTGAGACAGATGTTCACACCCCCATCTCTACTCCAATCCCAACCCAGCCAGTAAAGTCACAACCGCCTTGAAGCCATAAGCCACAGAGGCACCTCTCAATTAAAAATGAGATTGAAGGCAAATGCATTAAAATTGCATCAGAAATGAAGTAAAGTCTCCAAATAATTGACAGTGAATAAAACACTGTGGGGCCACTGAGCTGCTGCTTTCTGCCATTTTGTTTCTCAAAGTTCATTTCAAATTCCTGTTTGCAAATCATTAGCCTGGCTTGGGTTAGATGCCTACCCATTGGTCACAGGGCAGTGAGCATCTGTGTTGATTCTCCCACCAGGAGTACATGACGTTGGGAAGACGTGTTTCTGTAAGGGCATCGCCAGATAGCCAAAAAAGTCAAAGAGAAAGATGTAGTGGGCAGACAAGAGCAGCACAATGACTGCCATGTCTCACATTGACATTAAGACATTATTGGAACAAGAAAAAGTATAGTCAAGCTTGTAAGAAATACATGCCTAGAAAGATATTATGGGGGAATAGCATTTCTATACACAAGAAGGAAACCCAGAATATAAGGGATTCATATTTAAAACTGAATGAAACCTGGACAAAATTGTGAATAGACTAGTTTGAAAAGAAAAGTCAATCAAAGAAGCAGGTTTTACATGAGATGTTAAACTTGTGATGAGCGTCTTAAGCCGAAGAAACAAATACACTTTTTGAAAAATGTGAGAATGAATTATTCACCATGATCATGTGCTTTTCCTTAAAGTCATACTAAACAATACTCATAGTTTAAAGAACTCTTTTATATTATACACAAGCTTGTATACAGGCATGTGTTTGGTATTTCCAGGTTAGGTGTATATATTTCCTATAATAAAATATATTTCTTAAAAGCAAAGAAATTAAGTTATCTTGAAGAAATAAAGAAATATTTCAATGTTATATATTCCTCTTCATAAGTAAGTGAATACATTGCTTAATGAAAGAAAGTGTGTAGGAGCTCAGATTTTGCTTTTTCAAGTAACTTTGATCAGTGTTCTAGAAAACCAGTCACTGGCAAACAACAGACAGTAGAATTTTGAAGTCCATTGTACTCCGGTTTTCTTTATTTGATTTTCTCCTTCCCTTTCTTCCAAGACAGAATTGAAAAGCTCTTTTCCACTGTCAGCCAATATCAGGCGCTTTGCCAGAGAGGCAAAGAAGTGGAGGTAATATCATAAAGGGTAATGACTAAATTTATTTTAGAGCCTCTGCTTCTATAGCTTTGGAAAGAAAATGGTTCAGAGCTGAGAAATCAGGATAATGCCATCAGAAATCCCTGTGGTACCATTCTTGACCTTTAAAGCCAACATGCATTTGCAGAATAGAAAACTGAGCAAGAATCCTGCTTTCAAATACTCTCCTAGTGATGCATGGGGGGTTTACTGGCTAGACACTGCTTCTTATCAACATTTCAAAGTCTGATGGAACAGGTGCCCTTTGGAACCAACGATCATAGTAAGAACTGGAAAACACAGTGGCTTGAAGAAAGTCATCTCCAGTGGTACTAATCTCAGCTACCAAAGAAAATAGAAGAAAGTTAGAAGAAAATATTTTTGGAACACATTTCAGAAAAGGTATCTCTAATAGTGGACTTGAAGCTTCAAAAGTTAGTAATGCGTTTGTTATTATTTAATTGCAGTAACAGAAAGACATTCATGCTGATATAGGTATAGGAGTTTATTTTGTTAAGGCACATAGATGACCTTCTAAATATTGTGGAAATAGAAAAAATGCACACCCAAGGTACCTGGATCTGGTGTTTGAAAGTTAGAAACTGAAACTCTTTCTCTCTTCGTCTCTGCCTCTTGCTGTGCCGTCTAATGCACTCCCCTACGTCTCCGTAAACACAAATTTCCTAATGAGTTACGTCTTTTCTGTCCCCCAGTGGCTTAGTATACCCTATCGTTCACGCTGGCTTTTCATCCAAACGATCGCTCAAGTTCAACACCAAGCATAAATTAATTAGCCTAGACTGTAAGGTTTCTAGTTCAAATTCTTAGAAAGTTAGACTCAGCATAGCATATAAATTAGGTTTCTTAAGGCCAAACTTCAGTCCTGTTAACAGCATTAAAGGAGTAACATGTTACCAAAAAATAATGATAACAAATCAATAAAGGCAGAAGCAGACGGTTGGAACTTCAAGGGGCTACAGATTATCTACAAAAAGAATACAGGAAGGGGAGTGATTACTAGCTTCGCTACAAAAATTAGTAGAGTCAGGGTAGGAAAGGGATCATTGGTCCACCAACTCAGACCAATTGAGCTGATTTATTTTACTTAATGAGGGACTGTATTGTGATCTCCAAAATAAACAGCCTAATTCTGAGAATATCTATGAATAAACTGTGCTATATCACCTTATGTATTAAGGATTACCAAAAGCTTTGGAAAATTGTGAGACATAAATGATACCACTGACCAGCATTAGAACATCAGACTATTTGTGATAGTAGAGGACAGAGGTATAAAGTCACAAGTAAACTTGGGAAAAAATATCTGGGAAAAAAACATAGTAATTAATCCTCAACAGATGACATTATGGGAAAACAGTGACCTTTACATTAAGTGACGTTTCCCTTTTGACAACATAGGAGAGTTGAACTATATTCATGTGATAGTCATTTTTTGAGCACTAACTGTGGACTGGACAATAAACCAAGAACTAAAATAATAATTCCAGTAACAACAACAATAATAAACAAGACTCCACCCCTGGTACCAAGGAGCTGACAATCTAGAAATTTTATCTCTTCTCGCTCTAAAATTCTGCTGACTCACGTGTGTTTGGGGCAATGGTGGTGTGGAAGGAGAGAGTAGATGTAATATCTCAGAAGCAAGTGGGCTCAGATCTGCCCTAGTGCCAGTATGCTTCCATCAAAAGACTCTGAAAGCTATTTGCACTAAAGAAATTTCAAATTGGAAGCAAATTAACACTATCTATTAATGGAACTAACACTGAATTATGGACTGTGGACTACATTTATAGGCCCAAAATGGCCTCTGATTAATTTCTGAAACCCAAATTCAGATAGGCTCTTAACTGCCTTCTGGCCAGCAGCATGACACAAGAGACTGAAGCAGTGGAGGTCACAGGTCATGAGTGAGTTCACTGACCTATCTTGCACAGCTTGACTGGTGGTTGTGGCAGATGGGAGAGAGGAGCCACAGGTTATTAGCCGAAATTGTACTATTACTCAAAAGACAAAGGAAGGAAAGGGGCGAAAATGAAAAAAAAGAAAAAATGACTCAATCCCCTTCTTAGAGTTCAAAGTCAAATTAGCAAACACTTGGGAGAATAAAAGCTTGGTGGAGGTATGTTGGGGCAGGAAAATATACGCTTTCTGGGTATAAATAGGAACCTGGGACTCCACAAAACATTAAAAAAAATCAGAGTTTGAATGTCTTGTGGATTCACAGATTTTACAGATTCTCATAAAATATGCTCATATTTGTGACGAGAGCCTACAAAGCCCTTCACCTTTCTGACTTCAGCCTCAGCTCCCTCCTCCTGACTGCTGGGTGTACCGACTTATCTTCTGTATGTCACATGCCCGTCCCACCTTCCCCTTCTAGGTAATGAACTCCTGTTCATCTCTTCAGCTGGAGATCAACCCTTTCCATCTAAAGAAAACATCCCCAGACTCCCACAGAAAGGCTTAGCTGTTCCTTCCCTGTAATTTCCATAGTGAATGTTTCAGTTTTCAGGAAACCATGATGTTTTATTTTCTTGTATCTTTACTGTCTCCCTGATAAAGCGAACTCACTGAATGTAACGCAGATGGTACTTCCTCTTTGTGCTGTAAAATATGTTACTTCACAGGTGCTCAAAAAAAATAGAATATCAACATATAAAAATAAAAATTAATAAAAAATAGTTAAAAGACATTGTAGAGTTTGCAACCAGCCACAGGAATCAACAATAAAGAAAATACTAAAACAATGGCTTATTGTCTTCTTTAATACCAATGGCAACTGTCTTAAAAAAAATCTCGTCTCATTTCCTGAATGATCTGTAATCAAATAAATAAAGCATACGATATGTGTCAGGACTGATGTCAAAAAATGGCCCCTATTCTCCAGCTTTTTTGTACCCTCTCATTCTTTGAAACATGACTTTGCAATATTTCTTACCGAATCTAGACTGACCCTGTGACTTGTCTTAGCTTTTAGATGCTCACTTCTGCTGTCCCTTCTGGAGACCTGTCCACAATGAGAAACCTGTCCTGGGATGAACTTCCGGACTACTGGGGACCATGTAAAGCTGAGCAGAGTCAAGTAGGTCCAACCCAGGTCTCCCCAGATCAGCCAGCTCCCAGAAATCTGACCACGATGCCTGACAAGTCCAGCCCAGTCAGTGGAACCATCAAATCAATGTAGACATATGTGAAAGAGTAACTTTTTATGGTTTGATGCCACTATATTTGGGGGTGATTTATTATTCAGTGATAGTTAACTTACACAAAACGTTACAGAATTTTGGAAGGAGAAGAAATGTATCTCCTTACCATAGAATAAGGACCAGACAAATGCAGCTAAGATCAAAATTATAAGTATTTAAACACTTTACACAGACTGGCAGATAAAAGAATCAGTAAAAACCAGGACATAAACGAGGTTGAAAATCATATAATAAGATTATTCTTTTTCATGGGAACGTTTTTGTCAGATTATTTCATGAAAAATAGTTATCACTACCTCAGGGTTTTATATTCACATAAAAATAATTAAGTGTCGTAATAAAAGAACTTTATTCATAAGAACATAAACACTTATATCAATATCTTTTTTATATTCTTTTCTGGCATCTAATTTTATTGTAAAGTTATATTTAGACTCACAAATGTGTTTGAAAATGTATCTCTTTGTTTGATTGCCTGGCTTTTCCATCACTAAAAATGAAAAACTGAATCATTAGTTTTGTTCTACGATTCATTCAATTTTTTCTTTTTAATCTCTTGGAAGAGTGACTTATTCAGATCAATATCCATGATTTATAAAGCTATTTCATTGTCTGTAGTATTAAGCTATTTGAAAATTAATAATCCTTCTATTAAAATATGACTGCCTATAGTCTATAAATAAGTGTGGAAAATTCTGTTTATCTTATACATAAAGGTTACCATGCATATAACTGAAAACATAGTACTATTCGGATTATGCTTTTTATCTTACAGACTGAAAAACATCACATTTACCTGGTATGATGCCACGACTTTAACATTAATTTAATTAATTTCCTGCATGAGACTTTTTGTTTTTAAAATGAACCATGACGCACCTTTTCTTTGTTCTCCTAAAGATTCAGGACAGAGATTCAAGGGCCATTAGCAAAATTTTTAAGATTGAAAGTTTTAAAATATAAGGATTTCACACTTGATATTTCTGTTTAACGATATAAGCAGTAGCTGGAATTTGGAAAATTCAGAACCACGTGTGAAAGAAAAAAAAATGTATAACTGTAGAAAATTTTACTCTGAATTTAAGATATTCTCAAGGCTTCATCTCCTGGATCATAGAGCACAAAGCTAGAGTCTGCAGTGATATCACTTGTACGTGGAAACTAAACAAGCCAAACTGGTGGAAACTGAGGAACGGAATGGGGTTACCAGGGCCTGGGAGGTGCGGAACTGGGGAGATGTTGCTTACCGTGCAAATTTTCAACTGTAGTTAAATGAGTTCTGGAGATCTAATGCTCGCATGGTGATTATGATGAACAATTCTGTTTTGGACAACTTCAAAGTTGCTAAGAGACGGGATCTCAATTGTTGGCACCACCGAAAAAAAAAAAAAAAGATAATTATGGGCTATGAGAGAGGTGTTAGCTCACACTATGGTGGTAATCACATTGCCACTTATGAATGTATCAAATCAACACATTGTACCCCTTAAACCTACACAATGTTGAATGTCAATTATATCTCAATAAAAAGAAAGACTGAAATCATCAATCCAGCTTTATGAGCTTTAAACCCAAGCATCTAATATTCCCTAGACCTGTCAACTCAAATACACAACGGATCAAACAAACTAAACCCTCACCTTCCCCAACAAGCCTTAATTCTATTAGTAACATCATGATCTAGCCCTTGGATAAACCAGAAACCTGAGCAGTGGCTTTGGTTTTCATTCTTCACCAGAGCCTTCCCTCTTCTTCAGTCTCCTCTGTTTTAAGTCCTACTATACTGAGCTCATAAATAACTTCTTGAATTTGTTTGCTTCACAATTTCATTCATCTAATTTAAGTTAATATCATATTACACATAGAGTCAAGCCACCAGTCTCAAAATGATCACTGGGATTTTATTACAACCAAAGCTTCATCTTGTCTTTTCCAGATGAAGTGTTTTAAGATGAACCACCAGGGGCAGTGTGTTCCAAATTCTGGTCAACGCTTAACTCCCTGGTCCTGATGTGCTGAGTTACATGTGAGTTTCATAGTCTGTTTCTCCTTGGGGATCTTGTAAATTCAGTCCCCTCTTCTCTGAACACGCACACATATGTCCTCCTTTCAGTGGATAGATCCCACTTGTTTTCAGACATCATTTCCTCTAGGAAGCCTCCCACAAAATTGGGAAAAGACCCTCGTGTTATTCTGAAAGCTCATCTATTACATCATATCTCCTAGTCTATTGCTTCAATCTTCAGTTAAACTATGTTGCCAACTAAACTATATATCCTGTATCTCCAATTAAATTATAAGGTCAGAGAGACTACAGCCTATTCTCATTCCATTTAGTAATAATATTCTGATGTCGAGCAGGGCTCCTGGCTCATAATGAAAGAAATATTTGTTGAGTAAATCAAATAATGAATAGATAATTATGTAATAACTTTAAATGGATAATCCTGACTTGTCTATGGATTATATACATTCCCAATGCAGATTTGTTAAATTGAATATTTTTCTTAATAAACTTTATATGATTGTTTACTGAGTGAACCAAGGAGGCAGACAGTTACAGTAGAAAGAAGACTAAATCAGATCAGACTAGAAGAGATCCAGTTTTGAACAACAGTTACACCTGTAAAATCATCACCACCATCCAGAGTCAACATACCTCAAACTTATCAAATTGTAAGCTTAAAACAGTAGTTTATTGTATGTCATTTACACTTCGATAAAGCTGTTTTTTAAGAAAGGCTAAATTGGTCAAAGGAAAACACTGAAAATACGATCATTTTAAACATATAATATTAATATGTAATATGTGCACTCATTCCTAGGTGGTAGCTTTTGCTGGAAGGCGAAGGAGAGATAATCAGATGCAGCAACATAGCAGGAGAGTTGAATTATTACAAATACCACTCACATGGACTGGTTATACGGTACACTTCTTTCTACCCCATACTCTTCTATCCAGCCTCTCCTTTAAAACGTCACATGAACAGAGAGAGAAAACACTCCACGTTTTCTCTGCTGTCGAAGAATATGGTGTAAGCCATGCCATGTGATCAATGACGCATTCCGTTAAAACGGATTAAAAATAAGAAAAAAATGAAATGGCATCTTAGATTTTTGGAAATAGAGAGAACATTGTAGACAATTTGGTCCACACTCTTGTTAATTTCACAGGTGAGCCACCTGAGGTGTGGAAAATGGTCTGAGCTCTAAAGGGCCACACAGCTGGCAGCTGGGATTGGCATTCACATCATCCAGATAGAAACTGACCAGTAAAGACTGGACTTCAATTTAAGTAATTAATTAAAAATACACAGGACTGAAAAAATTATTGTTATCAATTTAGGGTGTTTTTACACATATAAACAAATTGATGTTTTTATGTGATTAAATTCTTATACAAAAAAAATTGACAAGTAGAATACACTGCCTGAATTCTTTTTATTTAAGTAGCTTTTTTGATATAATTTATTATTTAATCAAATTCTGTATCAGCCATTTTCCCTCAAAAAAGAATATAAATGATATCACATGAGGAATTTATTCTATCCACTTGGGTAAAAATTAAGGGTACTCTCAGCTATATACATCCATTTTTTACCACTGCCTTACAGTTTCTCTCAACAAATATTATTATTACTCTCTCAAATTTCACTAGTAAAATTAACCGGCTGAACTTCTATTCTCTAAATGCCTAAATCATTACATTCACATGCTAGGCAACTGGCCAATAGAAATCTAAGTAATGAAATTTTGGATTAGGAAAAGTCTTTCTGAGAAATTTATTTTTATTTAAAGTTTTAGAGAAAAGCAGTCACTGAGGGTAATCTCACTGTTATATTTTCTGTCGGCACTCTGAAAGCTTATTTATGGCTAACTACTTACTTTAGGCTTGGGGGTTGAGATTAAGGTCCATTGAAAGATAAAAAAATTTACAGTGGTTCCCTATAAAGTTGCAATATATATGTTTTCAATCATTAGGCAATATTCTTCTATGGTAACAGAATAACTGCCTGGAAAAAATTTTTGTATTAGTCATTGCTTTGAATCTTTCATTTTCATGAGCACTAAGCCACATTTTCTAAAACTGAAAGGCGTTTCAAGGAACAGAAGTGTTGTTGGGTGCTATGCTGACTGATTTTTGTATAAAATCATAAAAGTAAAGTTTTTTTAAGAGACATTTTCCTTTTGTCTTTCTCTCTCTCTCTCTCTTTTTTTTTTTTTTTTTTTTTTTTGCGGTTACCACTTTTGACAGGTAGGGAGAAAAGACATAAAGAAAGAGGAATAATTGTTTTTCTTTTTCCCAATAATCCAAAGAGACACATGAGGCATTCTATAAATAGTATTTATGCCATGATTCTAACGTAATTACAGCTCTAGGTAGGTAATTAAGTGTCAAAGTTGTTTTTTACACAAAGCAGCTACTGTATGTGTGGCCTTTAATTATAACATTATGGTTATTATCTTTCAATTAAGTTATGGGGAAAAATATGGCACAGCAAGGTAAGCAGTGTTTGAGAAACACAAATGTGGTTTCTGTTAACCTCAAATGACTGCTTGTGACACTATTCCAGTCCCCGGCCTCCCACTCAAAACAAGAAGACATTTATGACTATCACAAGGTTGTTTGTATTCGCTGAAGATAATTCACTCAGCTTCGACAATGATTCATGAATTCAGACAAATCTGCTTGCTTCCAATAAGCACAAAACCACCCTGTTTTAGTTCTAATAGAGCTTAAAACAGTAACTCACATAAACCCTAATTATTTGGTATACCCTTATCAAAACACACACTTCCCATTAATCAGGATTCAGCTTGAAAACCATAAGCAAAATGAGCTAGACATCTAGTAGGACATCTGTGTATAAGTTACATGAGCTTAATAAACTTTCACAAAATAAGTGCACCAAGGAAACCTGCAACCAGATCAAGGAACAGAATATTACCATAATTCCAGGCATTACTCTCCCCCCATAGGGCAACCACTATCCTAACCTCTAGGACCCTGGGTACGTTTTGTGTGCGTTTGACCTTCTCATTAGTGGAATAGCACAGTATGTTCACTTTTGAGTTCAGCTTCTTTTGTTCAACATTAAGTTGACAATATTTATCTACCTTAGTGTGTGCAGTTGCAGTACATTCTCATTGCTCATTAGTGCTTGTAATTATGCAAACTTTTTAAGAGTTAAAAATCAATATACTATATATATATAAAATAAATACATTTTGTTCTATAAGAGTATGTTCTGTAACAATGTAAATGTATCTGCCAATTGGCAAGTTGTTAAATAAAAAATACAAATTGATTGCATTTTCTACTAGGTACCACTATTTTTCTACAAAGTTTTCCCCTTGTCTTTTGATTAACTAGTGAGAATTACAGATTAAAATGAAGCATAAAGGAAAAACCAGAAAATATTGGTTAATCATCCTCCATAGTAAATATTAAAATTGCTATATCCAAAATAATTACATTTCATGTTTGTTACATTCCTTGGTTCGTATTACATCTATGTGGTTCAGCATAGGAAGGTTTTATATTTTACATTTGCCTGGTGCTTGAGAGATAATAAAGCATGTTTATGTTTTTTTCATTTATATGCCATAGAACTCAGTTAGAAAGGGCAGTTACTTCTCAAGTGCCTCTTATGTGTCTTGTGCAATACTAACTATGGTGTGATATTTTAAAAAGCAAAGATCAGCAACCAGAAAATAATACTATCACAGTTACTGTGCTTAAGGAAAATAGTTTTGGGAGCTGAATATGACTAAGGCACTCCTGGAAGTAAAAGAGTAAGAGAAGGCAGTTAATGGAATCAGAATACAATTGTCCTTTTTCAAACAATTGCTTTAATTGTCTTTCTCCATTTGAACGTGTTACTTTCACATACCGGATTTTCTCATGCCCAGCTCCTCCCTCGCAATCCCCAAAATAGAAATTTGAGATTGAATTTGACCGGGATGGTCAGAAGGGGACCTGTTAAGCTAGACAGGATAGAAAACACCTTTTAGATAGCTATCTAAACCCAAGGATAGATTTCTCAAAGATTAGTGTCCCCAGACTGTAAGATATTCGTGGAATTCCCTTAGCTACATCCCCATCCAAGAGGGCAGTCCCGGCCCCATACAGGTCCACAGAGGTGGAAAGACTTTCTGGGAAGAAGCTCTCAGAGTAGTTAGGTTGTCAACACCCAGGAGTCCGGGGACAAGCAGTATGTTTCATCCAAAGGAGATGAGAATTATGGGTCCTTCACAGGCCATAGGGAGTTCGTGAGAAGAGCAAGACCAAAAGTGAGAAAGACAGGACCAAAATCTGAAGGACCTCATAGAGGGAAACAAAGGAAAGATTCCGGTAGCAGGGGAGAAAGTCACCAGGTCACTAACTATTGCAATGCACAAAGCAGGGACCTGGCAATAGGGTAAAACCCCAACACTCAGCTGCTGGTAGACGGATACACAAAACTTCAGCATTAGAAATTCTAATTTGAATTTGAATTGTTCAGCGCTTGTTCTAGGATCTCTGATACTTCCACCCATTTGGGGATATCGATGACCTTGGGTCTGCAGTTCTGCTGAAGCAAGGCGTAGAGGATTCGACAGCCAACACTGGAGGGATACAAGCCCAACACAATATCATTCATCTGTTCTTTCACCAGCTTCCCCTTTATAAAGTTAGAAAGTTGAGTAAAGCCATCCATAAGGTATTTTCTTGGTCTGTAAGTCTCATTTTTTTTTTTTTACCATTTTTTCACATAATCTTTTTGGAGGTTAGCACTTTTTAAGGTCATCCCCACCATATGATTCTGCACATTCAGACTCATTGAAACAGCAGTATTAATCCAGCCATAAAAATAGACAGAGGTCAACAGAGTGTCTAAGGCCAAAACGAAAAAGCGAAGGGAGGCTGTGTTGAGAAAATTATACTCGACCTCACCTTTCTCTCTCCTTTGGCTTTGGTTTTTATTGGAGGCTATATTTCTGGGGGAACCATTCACATTTGCTGCAGGTAAATGCTGGTGTTCTGAATTTATTGAGACAGGCAGCAGAAGGTCAAGGTATAGGCCAAGGGTAACTAAAACAGGGAAAAGTAGCATTTGAGAAAGATGACGAATGTCAACGTTGTGGATGAGACATGTGTTGGGGTGGAGAGGCATAAGTACTTACAGAGAAAGGTAACAGACGTGCTTTTATACAGACAAAATGAAAGAAAGCACTAGGCCAGTTAATTTTTTTCATTTCCTTCACTTCTAAAGTTGTCCTGTGTTGTGACAAATAATTCTGAAGAAAGAAGGTCTTTAAAATTATAATGCATTGCATTTAGAACTGTTGTTGAGTTATACACTTAACTTGCTTTTAAGGATCAAGAGAGCATCATTTTTACATAGTATAAATTCAGTCCCTGAACTGGGCTCGTAAGAGACAGGTAGGTGACTAACACATCCTTAGGATATAATTTTTTTTTCCAAATGTAGACAGTCAATCATATTTTCCATTTGAAAACCACTCTAGTGAGTTTAACTGAGCACAGACGTTCTTATGAAAAATATACAAATAAAAGAAAATTAAAAGCTAGAAACTAAACATATCTGATACAACTTCCTTTATAGACGGTAAAACTTGTTAGTACTGATCAAACAGCTTAGCAATGCTTTCCTTCTTAATAAATATTAAAAGCACTAAATGAGAATGCCCTTTCAATTTAATTTAATCCTATATATAAAATACGTAACTATTCCTATTAGATTCTAGGTTGTTCAAAGCACAGAAGTTAACAGATGGCTTTTAATTAAAAGCTGAATAGGCTTTTGAATATGACTTCATTATTTAAATGAGATACTCTTACAAATGTATATATAAGTATTTAACCTGGTTATTAACCTGCTAAAAGAATGCAGTTCATAGGGGTGTGTAAATTGAGTGGCTATAGTTAAAGAAAAGCAAGATTTTTTTTTCTTTAATTAAGTGTTTATTGAGATAATTGTAGGTTCACATGAAGTTGTAAGTAACTATACAGGGAAATCCCCTGTGTCTTTTACCAGTTTACTCCAAAGGTAACATCTTGCAGAGCTATAAAATAAAATCACAACCATTATATTGACACTGAAGCAATCCACAGATCTTATTTGGATTTTACTTGCATTGATATTTGTGTGCATTTAGTTCTGCTCAATTTTATAAACTGTATCTGCATATTCACCACCACAGTCAAGATATGGAACATTTCCATCATCATAAGTTTCTCTTGTGATGCCCCCTTATAAATGCAAATTATTTTTATCTCCCAAAAGATAGGATGTCAAATGAAAATGAAAGAAAAACATTTTAAGAAGATTAGAGAAGTTGAGAAAATATGAAAAAAATTCATAAGACACAAAAGAAAACAGCAGGAAAGAAACATACAATGACAGTCTCAGCCTGGTTTTCTCCCAGAAAGAAGGGCTTGGGCTTGTAGATGAGTAATTTATTTGGGGACTTGATACCAAGGAATCGAAGCAGGAAATTGGGAAGACTAAGACATGGAAAGTTGGAAAACCAATTCAATGGTTTGTCTTTCAAGCTGATCACTACTGAGAGCAAGTGGGGCTTGACCCTACTGGGATGATGCCACGAGGAGCCATGGAGAATACATCACAGAATCCACTAGCGATGAGACAGAGAGGTGAGTATTTATTCACTGGTACCCACTACAGTTTCCCAGTGGTCGAGGGCTGGCTCATGGGCTCACAGACATCTCTGGATACCTGTGTGGGTCAGTGAAGAGCTGGATCCCAGTGACCCCAGGCCCCAGCAGCAGAGAAGATCCCGGACTGGCAGCCTTAGACACGTGATGCGGCTGAGACAAGGTGCTGCTGGGTTATCTCTGTGAAGTTAGTTGATACAGCAGAGTGAGGACATGGGAGACTGATCGGAAGTGAGGTGTCGCACAGGAAGTGTCTGATAGCCTGAGTTTCATAGATGAGACAAGAGAAACACTGCTTATATTCTCAGATGAAGTGACTGATCAAACTTCTATTACTTAGATAAAATAATTCCAGAAGCATCCCATAAATCATAAGTTCTTTAAACTGTCTTCCTTAAACAATTCTTCCTTAAAGAATTGTTCAAGTTGACTTTACTATAGATTCTCCTTTCCGGAAGCAAATAAAAATGAAACAGAAGTAAGTAGACATGAAGCTCTGGTGTTGTTGTTGTTCTTGTTGTTCTTGTTGTTGTTGTTGTTTGAACATTGTAGTTTGTAAAATGCTTCTTGAAAGGACCAGTGGATTTGTTTTAAGAGGAAGAAGGCAATAGATTTTATTCCAAAATCCTCACTGAAGTTAAATCAAACTACTGGGGAGTCCAGTCACTGAATAATTTAAATTATTTGGTGTTATGGTTTATCTAACAAATAATTATTGTAAGACCAAGATATACCATTAGCAAACCAAATCAAATTTTAAATTATCAACAGGTTGGTTGGAAATGAATTTTAAGGCTTTCTAGATAAGTACCATACGGTCTAAATTTAAATCATGCTCAATTAATTACTTTGATAGGTTGGGTGGAGGTGTTTGTGCAAAGGTCAAAACAGAAGGAACTGATTGAGGATTTAGCTTGAAATATTGGTTGATAGAAAATTTAGTCAGTTCTAGGCTTAGAAGGCAGTTAAAGAATAAGATCATTCTTAAACATAATAATATAAAGAATTTCAAAGACTGAAGAGTGAAAATGCATGTTCATGTATAACTGAAAAATTGTGCTCTACACTGGAATCTGACACAGCATTGTAAACTGACTATAACTCAATAAAAAATGTTAAAACAATAAAAATACATAAAAAATAAAAATAAATAAATAAAATAATTTAAAAAAAAAAGACCCAACCAATCTCAGATGAAACATTTCCCCCGTGAAACTTAGCAGGAATTTCAGGGTACACAGTACATTGTTCTAAGTACACTTTTTGTAGGTGTGCAATTCTCCATGTAAGCCTTCTAAAACTGTACAAGTTGTACGGGTACACTTAATCTGAAAAAATGAAGTAATGTTTTTTGCCACCAAAAGAGGCCTGTAAATAACGGTATAATTATTTAATATTCTCTTACATTTGCATACTGTGACAATAATTTTTACTGGCAATAGAAACCTCTCACATTCCAGAGTTTGAGAAATAATTATAATAACTGCAATCAAATGTTAGCGTTATACCTTGACATTTACAAAGCACTCCTTAGTGTATTGCTGCATTCAGGTTTTATGGGAGAAATTGACTGGGAATTACAAGTGAACCAATTTTAAAGCAATAAATCATCTTACTTTTTTCCTAAAACAAAGGATATACATGGGATTACCATCGATTGCCCCAGCGCTCACTGCAGTAGTGACTTTATAGCAACTAAACTGTTACGGTAATTTCCAAAACTAAAGGAAATTACCCTTCGCCTTGCAAGGCATATTTGATATACTAGTCTCAAATCCTGTCTCAATTCTACCCCAGCAGTGGCTATATTACAACCTGAGGACTGTCTTAGCAGTCCCTAGTGGACTACACACATGATCTGGAGGGTTGTTGATTGCATATAAAATATTCATTTTTTAGCAGTTTCCATTATGATTGGTTTCCCTAGTAATTATTTCATATCTTTCTCTATATCCGTTTTGTAATAGCAGCATCACTTACTTTATATTCAAGAAGACATTCCATTTTCCCAAGGCTTTCTACCTTTCCTCCTACTTACATTGCAACCATATTCACATTTAAACAATTCATCAAAACTCGGACACCTTGTCAATCTAAGTCAGGAAAGGCAGCCATGTTTTACTCAACCAATTTTAATGAGAAAGAGAGAGAGAAGGAAAGATAGAGAGAAAGAGGGGATTTTTTTAAGATTTGTTGGATACCTACTTTTTTAAACATACCTTCCTTCAGACACTCTAGCACTACAGGTTATATAAGAAATGGATCAGTCCAATAACTACAATGAATGTATTTTTAAAAATGGAGTTGCAATTTGTACACTAAATGTCTTCAGTGCTAATATCAATGAAAGGAATTAATTTTGTGTCCCTGAACGTGAAATATGACTTTGCAAAATGTGTATTTATGGCATAATTGTTTCTCTAACATTGAAAAGTTATCTAGCTCATTAAATCTAATGAATTGGTATAATGGATATTCACATGTATGTTGTAATTATAATGGAGAGGACAAAAAGAGATTAGAAGAAAGAAAGATAGTATTTCACTTTCTTCCACATCTATCTTTCTTTCCTTTCCCTAGATTATTTTACTATTTTGTATTATTTCCTTTTTTATAGTGTTCACTGTAATGCTAGATTTACTTAATTAAAGTTTCTTGTGATTCTCTCTCTCTCTCTGTATGCATATGTCTGTCCGTGTTTATGTGTTCCTGGGTTAGAGGTGGTAGTAAGAGAGAAACAGAAAGACAGACAGACACAGAGAGACAGAGAGAAACAGAGAGATTTGACCTAGATATTGAATGGTCGTTCTAAAATAATGAAGCCAGTGCAGTGAAGGAATGCTCTCCTGTCTCATGATTTGAGAGCAGATTTGAAAGTGACAGGGTTGCCAGGAAGTTTCATGGTACACAAATTGACTATTTTTATTAATCGCCTGAAAATTCCAAGTTATATAACTTTATTCAACTTTATAACCATACTATATATTATATGGACATCATATGCAGTGGTATGGGTCCCATTAGAGTCTCAAAAAAAACATAATTTGGTGAGGGCAGCACGTGCACAAAATAATTGTGGTCCCGAGAACAACTTGACATCGGCCATGAGAATGGAGGATAATACAATCCCCGCAGTGTGAGTGAGGAGGAAGCAGCAATGCTGATCCGCCTAAGAGATCACTTGGCATGGAACTGGGCTGGGTATTGATGAGAATATTAATTTGATGCTAAGCTTGTTCAGTTTATTCACATTTTGCTGAATGACCGAGTAGAATTATCAGACCGACAAGTGCATGCATGTGCATGGGAATCAGATAAAAGCTTCCCCTGGGACTCCACCTACTCACAGTCTTAGAAGTAACAAAAGTGGATGATCTCTCAGGGGGACAGCTTTCCATGGAATTTCTTTTTCTCATTTTGACATCTTCAAAATTATGCCATAAGATTTTCACACATACGCCTACATGCATTTATGCGTATATGCACACCGTATATCTTACTTTCCCTGTCACTATAAAATCAAAGAGATATAGTTATTTATTTTATATTTCATGTTGATGTAAGTTGAAATCCTCATTAAAAGGATCACACTTCCCCATATGTTGGGAGATAAGGTTTTAACTTGACAAAGGCATTCCCGCTATGCATATTTTTGCGTGCAGATTTCAAATACTGCAAGTAAATGGGTGGGAACGTTGCTAGGAAGTGAACAGGTTGAGACTCATATCCCTTTTCTTCAGAGCCTCACTCAAAGCTATTATGACAGCTCCCTGATTGAGATAACTCCAAGTGAGATCAGTAGGCTGAAGAGTCGTTAGAAATGGTTTTGAGGGAGTGACGAGGCTGGAGGTAAAAAGAAGTATTTGTTGTTGCACTCAAGTTTCTAGCTTTGGGTACTGGGTGAATGACGCTGTTAAATGATACAGAGAATGTGATAGGAGCCAGATGAGAAATTGGGAGGGGAGAATAATTCAGCCTGAAAATATTGAATTCAAATGGAAGATGAAAGTTGATATTTCTCGTAAACTGCTGTAGATTTAGATCTAGAATGTTACATGTAATTGTTCATACTCTGTACTTTTGGAGAAAGTGTACAGTGGAAGTTCACCTAATGCTTTTTGGGCAAATTTTAGAAATATGTGGGTCCATGTCCTTTAGTTAGTGCTCTGAGGAGATTTATGTCAGTGCAATCCTGTTAATGTCTCGATCTGTGCTGTTTGGTATTTTCAAATGTCTTACTCTCTACATTCTAGATGCACGCCTCCAAGCTGATAAGATTGTCCTTTAGGACAATTAGGGCATCTGGTCCATTTGTATTTAACTAACTTCTTATTTGGAAATAAATTCACCTCCCTTTCTCTTAGTCCTGCGTTCCTTATTCGGTTCTCTGTTCTTTGACTTCTCTTGGTTTGATTGTTTTTCGTCATTCTATTTTACTCTCCTGTTGGCTTGGTGGATTTATAAAGTGTATGAGGTTACAAGACTCATTTACTATGCTTTTAAGTGACTACTCAGAAATTATAACAGACATCCTTGCCTTGTCAGTTTAGTACTTTGACTACTTCCCACCGCAGGCCATTGCCTGATCACTATCGTCAACCAGTTTAATTTCATTTGTCCTCTTGACTCACAACTGACTTTTGTCATGCAATTTAATTCTCTTTACTTTAACTCCACAAGTCATTATCAACATCGTTTCTAACAGAAAATATTCACTTGTTATTGATACCTTTGCCATCTCCCATGCTCTTCTTTCAAATATGCATCTTCAACTTCCCATCCAGTATTATTACCTTTCTCCATTAAAAACATATTTATTTAATAAAGCTCTGCTAATAACAAATTCTCTTCGATTTTATCTTCCTGAAAATGTCTTTTTTTATCTTTCCTATTTGAATGATATTTTGATGCCTTTGGAATTTGAAGTTGACAGATGCCTGGTTTTCACCCTTTGTAGATGGCATTCTGCATTCTTTAGCTTCCCGGACTTCTGTACGGACATCAGTTGTCTCCTTCCTGTTGTTTCTTCGAAGATACCATGTCTTTCTCTCTGCAGCTTCTTTTCAGATTTCTTACAGCAAACATGTTGACTAATCTAGCATATGTGCTTTCTAGTTAATATTACTTTGGGGTAGAGTAAAACAAAGCCTTTTACTTATAATTCATAACAAGAATCTATCCTGTTTTCAATAAATTAGCGAGATCAACCTACATCACCATAAACTGCAGGTTTAAAAGATGCCCTTGACCCACCAGGCTGACTTCTAGCAGCCCTTTGGTTCACTGTTCTTCCTTGGCCACTAGATCGTGTTTGTTTTCTACTCTTCTTTATCTTATTTATGAAAGAAATTTAAGCAGAACCTTGTATTATTTATGTCAACACTTTTATCCCTATTCAAGTCTTCTTCCAAATGAAAGGTACTGACATTTCTTCAAATAAAATGAAATAAATTAAAATGTATGCTTTTTTAGCTTTTTTATTACAAATTCTAGTCATTTTTGATAATTTAATTATTTTAATTAAATATGAGTCATCCACCTGTGCCTTCCAGCTAATTATAACCGAAGTCCCCAGTGACAGAACAATTAACCTAGGAAAATATCCAAGTTATTGAAGGGTGTCTGACAAGGAAGGAATGGGGTTTGAGCATGTTGATGATCTGACTTTCCTCTGGCTCCTCAGTGTGCCTGTGCTGTGTAGCGAGCACGCACATGCGTGTGGTTGTGTGTTAGTTTCATCTAAACATTTTAAAGTTTTATCTGAGAATTTCACTGTCAGCTGTAGCTTCCCTGGTATAAAGGACATGTAACAACCAAACTGTCAATGCATAGGATAGTCACTTCAGCATGTATTTGACTTAAATGGAGAGAGATATTAAATATAATTTATTGACATTTATATAACATGTATGTTGTCCAAATATAAAGAAAATGATTAGATGTACAGAGCACAGGACTGCAGAGTTAGCTCAAATGTAAATTTTAAAGATCCATTACTTACTCCACCTAAATTTAATGGTAGACTTTCTTCTATAATGAATAACAGGTCCAATAAGCAAATATTGAGCTAATGTATAGTAACAGTATTATCATATACTTAATACCTACATCTAAATATTTTTGCTTCTAAATTCTCAGCAACTACTGTCTGGTAGTCTCAGACTCTTGAGGTCCGCCATTATCAGCTTTATGATAGATTCCAGAATTTTCCCAAGCATGACTATTTTCTAACCATTGATCTCATTACAGTAACCAGAATGATCATATCTGACACATCAACCTCCAGCTGAGTGGTCCACACTAACTTTTTTATACCTTTCCTTTTTTAAATGACAATCTCTCTTACTACTTCTGCCACGTTGGGGTTGTATTCAAAACTGATGTAACTGAAATGGTTTTTCTGATCTATTCTAGTTTACCATATACACTGCAGGCTTTTTCCTAGATAATCAACTTATCATTTGGGTTAAAATAAAGTTTTACCAAAATTTTGGGGGTGCAATGCTTGGCAGAGTAAGGATTCAGGCCCAAGAGACTAGGAGAACTCTTTCTAGATCTAGAGACCGTTCCCCTTACGCCATAAATATTCCTTGAAAATGACCTTAACCTTCATTCCCAAAATTGTTCCCCTGACAAGAGACATTCTTAATCCAAAATAAATGTAAACTTTTAGAGTACAATTTATTCATTATTTTAAAATAACCTAATTTGTTTTTCTATCTATGCTCAGTTTTAGATCTGTGTGCCTGGCTCAACTAATTAATTAAATTGTATTAATCACAATAACTTTTGGGGGCTTTGGCATCAGTTTAGAAGCATAAACTACCTGGTGGACTTGAGTTTAGTCACCAGGAATTGGCAGCAATATTACAGAGAGGCAAAGAGATCACTGGCATGCACATTTTTCAAAGCCCAGAGGTGTATTATTGGTTAACACTGAAATCAGAGGAATGTTTGTACTTCAATTATATATAAAAAAAAATCGATCAGGAGATGATGAATCAGAGTCAAAAACAGAAGTATGTGTGTAGTCACCATTAAGCAGTTACTGAATATCTTATCTAAATGTTAAGGGCTTTTTGCATAATGATTACAAATTCAGAAAAGTTACAAGTAATCTCTAGGAGCTGAAGAACAGTTCCTTTAAAAGAATAAGACATCACAGAACTCATGGAAACATCTCACCAGGATTTTGCTAAATTAAGGAAACAGGATCATCCTCAGCCTCTACCCAGTAGATGCCAAGAGTGTCCCTTCTCCAGTTGTGACAAACAACATGTCTCCAGTCATTTGCAAATGTCTCCTGGAGGGTAATGTCACACAGGGTTGAGAAGAATTGCTTTTAGTACCATGTGCTTGAGTTTCATTTAGCTTATCTGCTATTAAGAAATCTGACTTATTGTGTGCTTAACTAGTGCCTACCTTTGCATTTTAAAAGAGGGAATTTATCTACTATAATGAATGTCTAACTGTAAAATTTACCCAGTCCCTGCCTAGAGCCGATCTTGCTCCAACAATTACCACCTACCAGGAGCACCAATCAGTCTTTCTCCAGTGGACATCAGCCCTCTGCTTACCACCAGACCCAGGTTTGACTCTTTCTGCATATTTCAAAAGACCTCTCCCTTAATGCTGTATCTTATATCTCTCAACACTCCTGTTCCATGTGCTGCCTTCTGGTATTTCTGCAGCTTTCAGAGGGTTTTCTTCCTGCTGTGTACTCCCCAAGCCCTGAGTTTATACCTTCACAGGCAACATTCACTGAAACTGAAAAAAATAATCTGCTATCTTAGCTGGACTGTCATTTATTTGAGGAGAGAGACCATTCAGTATTCAATAATATGTCCCTCAATGCATATCATATATTTTAGGACATTGTTTCTTTAATAAACAAATTAAAGGGAAGTATTTTAGAGAGTATAATAAAAAAACCTTCTGATGCCTCCCATTACTCCTTAAATTATAGTAATAAACTCACTTCCTGCTCTAATTCATCATCAATCACCCATTGATGGGCTAGCTAATACTCACCCTTGGTGCCACTTCTACAATTTCCAGGCTGATGCAACCTTGAACTAAGCTCCCTGGTCTGCTCTGCAGATTGTGCCACGACTTTTAGCCCCACTGACCACCTGGGCTTAGTCTGAGACCTTCTACACCCTGTGTAGTAGCCAAGGAAACCGTATCTTGTAATTATCATCATTATCATCACTTTGTGGAAACTGTGCTAATTGAATGTGGCCACATATCATTTACATTCTTCTAAATATCCCACTTTAGTGAGAGAAAGCCCCAGTTATAAGCATTACATAGTCATAATGACTTATATTTTAACTTTGCATTAATTATTAAATTTTTTTTCATTATTCTAAGAATTACATGCAATAGTTTATCAAAACATCTTTATATTCAGGTTATGGATGCCTGTGAGCTCGAGCTCTGATCTGCAAGGAGATTCAAAACAACACGAAGCTCATTTTTACCGTTGCCTTATTTGTTTTGCAATAAGTCAAAAGATGTCACAGTCTTCCAGAAATTCAATCAGATTAGAAAGAACAAAATGCATAATGTGTAATATCCATGAAGACTTAACACCTAGGTTTTAAAACAGTTTTGAAAATCCAAATGACAGAAATTTTGAATAAATATGACATCACCGTCTAGTTTTAGAAGTTCCCAGTTAGTAATTCAAAGGAATATGCTGAATTTTATGATGCTCAACACACAACAATCTTACAGGTGTTAAGGTGTTTCTCCTGATATATTTTGTTAGCTAATTGGAATTGTCAGCTCTACCGATAATCACTATTTTAGTTGTGATAAACTATGCTCCAACAGGAGGCCCACTGTGACTGCCTGTTTCTGTGTTGGTTTATATTTACTTCATCTGTGTAATAGCTGCTGAAATCTGGGACTTCCGAATGACTCCTGTGAACACGTACAAGTCTGGATGAGTATCTGCTAAAGATAACACTGTGTGACTCTAGGAAGTAATGACCCTTTAATGCAGAAATGTTCCTCTTAGCAGAAAAAAATATTTGGATCGGTTGGTAATTTAAGAACTTATAATTTCCCACACTTGAATAATTTAATGATTTGAAAGTTCACGTCTAACTTGCCATGACTTGTCAGGTGACTGGCACGTCACACGAATGATTCAAAGCTTCAGGGCCGCTCCTCTGAGTCAGTGGCTCTGACCAAGAATTCTTAGTCTTGCTCAGGTCACAAGGCTGTTGGTAAAAAAAAACACCTCCAGGAAGGGAGAGTTTTATTAGCAAGCAGCCTAGGCATCTCGTTAATCAATAGCCTGGACCATGTGTGAGCATCAAATGCCTTCTCTTCGTTTTAATTTAAGAGCTAAGCAGGCTGTCTTTGCCTCCTTTTGGGACAGACTACTCTCCCAATCCCCATGCCATCATGCGTTCAGGGCTTCCGAAGAATAGGAAAGCCTCATCAAGCCCCGCTTCCATACCAGCAAAGTGACAGCACGTGAGCAAAAGGAGAGTCACGAGGGGACGTCAGTGCCCTTCTCCAAGTGAATCTATACAAACCCTCCCCTGCTTTCAAGGAAAGGTCTACCCTCGACACAACAATCCCTTAAGATTCTTAAGACGTTTATGTTGTCCGTGAACTTCATCAGTTTTTGATTTTTCAGGGTGAAATGAATGCGGGTACAGCACAAGCTCTTAGATTTCTTGGACATGTTCAAGAAAGGGACTGTCTAAAATGCGTGTAAAACAACGCTGCTTCTGTCTAGCACCGGGAACCATATTCAGTATCTTGTAATAATCTGCAAGTAATGAAAAAGAATATGAAAATGAATACGTGTATGTATGTGTATGACTGAAACATTATGCTGTACACCTGAAACTGACACAACAGTATACACTGACTATAGTTCAATAAAAAAATAAAATAAAATAAAATAAAATAAAATAAAACACGTGTATACTTTGCATATAGAAGCCTATTAATGGGCTGCTAATATGAGCCTCCGATCCAGAAAATAGGGCTTTTGATTAGTGAATTACCAAAAAGACCACTGAAATAATACCTGTGAATGAAAAACGTTGCCTGCCATTTCAGTAAACAAAGGATACTAGGGCCATGAAGTCATCAGCCACTACATTTGCCCCCGGGAGGACGGGAGGGAATTCAGCATGGAGACAAGCAGGAAGCCTGGCCTCTGCAGCCACCCCCAGCGGTGTCCCCTGAGGGGACTCGGCACCAGAAAGAACAGGACACTGGCCCCAGACACCCAGGTGCACGTGAAAGGAATGATTCCAACGAGCATAGACTTTTGCTCCTTCCCATACAGAGGAGAGCACTAAATTCCTTAACTTGAGATGTCTGGTATTACTTAATTAACAGGAATCTTTTGATATTCTGACTACCTGGTCTTTGTTGCAAAAATCCTATACATCCTGGCTCCTCCCCTACGTCTTCAGAGCAGCCCCTCAGAATCATCTGAGAGGCTGTCTCCCAGGCTCAAGTAAGTCCCCAGGAAGTCCACCAAATAAAACATAAACCTCAACTTTTAGGCTGTGTCTTTTTTTCATGTGACATATCCATATAGACACATATATAAACTTATACCTTGATTTATCTCTGTGTGTAGGAGTAGGTGGATGGGCATCTTGAAGTTAACATTATTAGACTTACTGCGGCAGGAAGAACATCACAGAGACAGATAGCAGTAGTGTCCAAGAAGGACAGTGTGGGTGGAGAGCTATTTGTACATTCAGGGGGTTGGGTTTCAAGAAGTTTAAGGCAGCATTATCTATTTGAAATCCATTCTTCCTTTTCTTTTTTTTTTTTTTTTTTTTTTTGCTACTAATATCCTCCTTTTATTTTAGAGGGCAGCAAATTATTCAACTAAAACCCTACTCCAGAAAACCCCAAAATGTACCTTCCCAATCAATACCCACTTCCTGCTCCCAGAGGTGACAAATGTCCTGACTTCTGACAGTATAAATTAGTATTCTATGGTTTTGAAATTTATATAACAAAATCACACAATTCATTCTTTTGTATCCAGGTTCTTTTGTTCAACATTATATTTGTGAGCTTCATTCATATTGTGGCATTATTACTGCTGTACGATGTCCCACTGCATGAACGTAAAACACAATATCTATTTATTATATTGTTTGTTTAATGTCTTTCTTCAGTTTAGGAAAATTCTCAGCCTTAATTTTATCAAAGAATTCTGCTTCCTCATTCTCTCTCCCTGTTCTTCTGAGATTTCAAGTTTATAAACATCAGATCTTTGACTAGTTTCCCCTCCCACGTCTCTGAAGCTCTGCTGTGTTCTGTCTATTATCTATCACGTTTTTCTTTCTGTCTCTTCGCCTGTCTAGTAAATTATTATTTTATGCTGAACATTGTTATGAAATAAAAATGAAACTCTAGATACACTTCTCCAGAGAGTTCCTCTCTCCTCTCAGGTAGAAAACGTAAAGAGAGGATCACTTCAACTCAACCAAGTACTGGGGCCAAAGAGAACTGAACTTCTCTTAGGATTCAGCCCACATCTGTATCAGCTCACCCTTGATCTTCATGCACGGCTCTCTCGGGCTTTTGATGAATTTCTCAAGAATCTCTGTTCCTTAAGTTCTGACATTTAGAAGCTTCGCACTTCAGTCTTTAGCCCCTTGCCTGATGAAGGTTCAAACTCTAGTAAGTGGCTTAAGAAGGGATGGGCTGTGGGTCTACGGCCGCCCTTCCTACAGCACATCTTTGATTTGTAAGCAATGCAAGTATGAGGAAGGAACAGAATTTCTTATTAAATTTCAGTTAAAAATGAATAGACACTATGACCAATGGCCATAGAGATTACAAACTGAACTCCTGGTGTGTCGATGGCTAATATTTATATCCCTCTTCTTTACTACTTCCTGAACAAAGGGAGAATTTAACTCATCCACTGCCATCTCACATCATAACATTGAGGCATATTTTAATTCCATAAATATTTCAACCAAACTGGACATTCTGGGTTTTGCTTTCTGCAGTTATATTCAGTTAGAATCCCATATATTTACCTATTGCCACTGTATTTTCTACACTGTATGTGTCAAGATTATCTTTTTCTATTTTGCTTTTGTAGTGACCAATTGTATCAGAGTTTGCTTTTTTGAAGAATCTTCATTAGACCTTCATATTTAAAATACATTTTTTGCTAGGTATAGAAGGTTGGCACTTGTATTTCTTCAGTGGTTTTTTTTCCAAGTGTAGAACATGATTTTTTTTATTGAAATATAGTTAATCTACAGTATTACATTAGTTTCAGGTGTACAGCAGAGTGATTCAATATTTTATAGATTATACTTCATTAAAAGTTGTTATAAAATATTGGCTATATTTCCCACGTTGTGCAAAATATTTTATAGCCTATTTACCTTATGTAATAGTTTGTACCACTTAGTCCCTTACCCCTGTCTTGCCGCTCCCCTCTTCCCTCTCTCCACTGGTAACGACTAGTTCGTTCTCTTTATCTGTGAGTCTGTTTCTGTTCTGTTATATTCATTTATTTATCTTTTAGATTCCACATATAACGGCAGTATCTGTCTTTCTCTCTCTGACTTAAGTCACTAAGCTTAATACCTTCCAGGTCCATCCATGTTACTGCAAATGGCAAAATTTCACTCTTTGATGGCTGATCAACATCCCATTGTGTGTGTGTGTGTGTGTGTGTGTGTGTATGTGTACACAGCTAAAACATCTTTATCCAGTCATCTGCTGTTGGACACTTTTAGGTTGCCTCCACATCTTGGCTATTGTAAATAATGCCACTATGAAAACTGGGATGTATATGTCTTTTCAAATTTGTGTTTTTAAGATACCATTCCACTGTCTTTGGATTTCTTTGTTTCAGTTAAGATGTCAGTGTTCAATTTTATTATAGCTCATTTAAGGAGCCTTTTTTTCTCTTTATATTCTGGCTGCTTTAAGTTTACATCCCATATGGCAGTTTCTGACAGTTACATTTTGATGTGCCCCAGAGTGGCTTTAAAGCATCATTTACATTTGGGTTCTAACTGGCTTGATTTTGTGACTTTTGTCTCTTGTTTTCAAAAAAATGTTACTAATCATTTCATCAAGTATTCCCTCTCTCTTCTATTTTTTGTCACTTCAACTACATATAGGTTAGCACTTTCCCTGTATTCCATGTGTCTCTTACAGTCTTTTCCACGTTTTGCAATTATTTTTCCTCTCTGCACTTCCATCTCAAACTTTTTTTGAA
The DNA here is from genome assembly GCF_009834535.1 of Camelus ferus. Lineage (NCBI taxonomy): Eukaryota > Metazoa > Chordata > Mammalia > Artiodactyla > Camelidae > Camelus > Camelus ferus. The sequence continues at coordinate 8,784,677 of NC_045698.1, read as the reverse complement.
ACTAACTTTCAGGCACTAATTCTGTCTTAATAGGTCTAAACTGTTGTGAAACTCACCCAATGAATTCTTAATTTCAGAAACTGTAGGTATTAGTTATGTATTTTAAATTTTATGTTTTGTATGACTTCCAGTTCTCTGCTGATTTTTTTCAATTTCTTGAACAAATTAATTATACTGTTTAAAAGTCTATGTCTGGGAAAAGATGAATGAATAAGCAGAGCACAGAAGATTTTTTGAGCAGCAAAAATACTCTGTATAAATACTACAGTGGTAGATACATGTCATTTATACATTTGTCCCAACCCATAGAACATACAACACCAAGAGTGAATTCGAACATAAGCAATGGAGGTGAGTAGGATGTGCTATTAACGGTCATCAGTTGCAACAAATGTACCACCTTGATGGGGGACGTAGACTATACATCAGAGAAAGAGAAGAGTTAGCTCAGTAGAAAAAACCAGTGACGTGTTTAACCAGGAAATTCAGAGAAGAAGCAATGCAATGACTAAAGTAGAAAGTGATTCCTAACTTCATTAGAGTAATTTAAAATAAAAATAATATGGCAGTACATCCTGACATAAAATTGTCAAATATTAAAATGTTGAGAATATGAAGCATCTCTGAGAATATTTGGAAATGAATATTAGCAGGCACCGCAAAGACATCAGACCATAAAGATAAATAACTATTTTAGAGGCAATTTAACAGAGTCTGCAAAATTAAAAGCCGTATAATTTGTAACCCAGAAAAATTTGCTTCTAGACATTTACCACAGTAAAAATGTGTACCTGTGCCTGAAGAGACACACACAGAGATTCTTACAGCAGATTTATGTGTAAGAGTGGAAGCCACCCATATACCTGTCAGTAAGAGAATGCCAAATACAATGTTAATTCCATGTTGTGGACTCTAATTTCCAAAATTTTAGAATGTAAAGTCATGGAAAGTTTTCCAATTTCAATAATAAATGAATAAAGGTATTACTGCATTCATTAAACTATGCTGTATATTTACAAAAGATACGGAACAGACAGGATACAAAAACCTGGAAGCTCTCCAAGCTAACATCCATCCCAACTGGGGCAGCAGGAATGGCACTGGCTGAAAGGCATGTAAGTTGGAGCTAAATTGTTCTAGGTCTCCTTTTATGAATAATTAATTATGCTTTATTCCTCTAAAAGGTAGTAATTATTTCATATATTAAATAAGGATTGGATGTTTCAATAATAACCACAATAGAAAATATTTATTAAGAAATTTCTTATTTGTCAGACTCTTTTTTACATAATTTAGAAGATGGGCCTTATTTTAAAACAATCTTATCAAGGAGCTATCCTTCTTGTACAGTTAAAGACAAGGAGGGAGAGAGATGATAGACAAATGGCCCAAGGTCATATTCCTGGTAAGTGGCAGAGCCCGGATTCCAGATTATTCAGTCTGTCTCCAGAATTCTGTTTTTGCCCTCGAGAGTATTCCATAAGGCACATTAAAATAATGCTGTGATACAGATAATCATTGAGTTTATTTCATTTTAACAAATTAAGGAACACAAAAACAACACATTAGTAAAGAATAATAGTTAACTGACCATTGGGTGATGATAATTTTATAGGTGAATTTTCCTGAGTTGATGAATACGATGGAGCAATTTTACTTGCAAACTGTGCAGAGCACACCATTATCCAGTTAAACTGAGCAGACACTTTCACACGTTATGAATTTCTAGTTTACAAAAATAAACAATTTATTTCCACTCTTGTGAAACTTGCATGGTAACAGAAGCTCCATCTGCATATACCCAGCAGTTAGCAATCATTATTTAATATTTTTAGATAGTCATTAATTATCGCTTATTTATGTCCCCTCCCCCAAAGGATATCTTAAAATTCTAACCCCAAGTACCTCAGAATGAAACCTTGTTTGAGGAAGGGGTCCTAGCAGATATAATCAGCTAAATTAAGATGAGTTCATACTGGTTAGAGTGGGCCCTTTATCCAATATGGTACCCTTACAAGAGGGAAATTTAAAGAATGCTTTGTGAGGGCACACACACACAGGAGAGGAGCCTGTGAAGACGGAAACAGTGATTTGAGTCATGCTGCCGAGATCAAGGAATGCAGACTACCGAAAGCTGGAAGATGCAAGAAACAATCTTCCCCTAAAAGCTACGGATGCAGCCTGGACCAGCCAACACCTTGAGTAGAACTTGCATCCTCCAGAGCTTTGAAAGAATAAATTTGTGTTGTTTTTAAGCCACCCAGTTTGTGACACTTTTTGACAGCCCTAGGAAAGTAATATTCGATATGAAATAATTCATCACTGAATTATTATAACTAGAACATTCTTTCTTTAAAAATCAGATTTCCAGAATCATATTGGAAAGTGTCATTTCTTGACTGAATCAACAGATTATAACTTGTTAAAGGAATTTTCTTTGCAGGATGGAATCAACACATACACCACAACCCTCTTAATTGTAGAGACATTATATCAGGCAGTTTATAGTCTGATGTCTGAACCACTGGCAAGCAAGTTCATAAAGCTTCGTGCAAAGTGGTCAAAGATGATACACAGTGTATTTCTCTCCATCAGAAATAGTAAGTGGCTGACCATGTACTGGTCCTCCTGTTTCCTCCAAGCATTAAGGTGGTTTTCTAGGATCCCTGTGAACCTGTAAAGACACAAACAAGGAATAGCAGAAAACTGATGGCTTGTTGCCTCTCCATAGAAAGGACGAATAGAGTTATTCGGTGTACTTTGAAGAACTAATCAAAAAAAATGAAATAATTTGGTGTATATTTGGGCTGCCACCATGGTGATAATTATAAGAACAATTATTCTCTTTGTCCAATTATTGCAATTAAAATATCAGAGCCTTCAACATCTTCTCCCTTGGAAGTATGTAGTAGAGATATGAAAAACAGTAACAAGTTGTTTCTAAGGGCAGTAACCACATGAAAAATTCAAAACTTCCTTTATATAGACCATTCCTAAGCCTAAACCAAAACATTTCACTTAGATTTCAAGCTAGTGGCTTGGCATCCCCAGTCCACAGCATCTCTTAAATAATGCACTGGTATAGATAAAACTCTTCAACAGATGACCCAGTATATTTAAAAGCCCAACAATAATTTGTTATCTGTGATATATATGAAAGCTTTACATTCTTGTATTACTGTCTGCACAAAAGCAGTGTCACCTTGCAATACATTAACTTGGACATAGGAAATGACATTCTAGCCTTTTTTTAGAAGGTTTTAAAAAAACACTCTAAATATACACAAAAAGATTTTTAAAAGGTTTAAAAAAAACACTCTAAATATACACAAAAAGAATTAAATTGTCTAACATATAACCCTTGTAATAAGCAACTATCCAAATAGCTCTGACCGAAATTGATTGAAATGCACTATCTAGCCTTGCATTTTTATGAGAATACATGTAATGGGCTCATGATCAGAGATTTATACGTAAGAAAATACTGTCTGACCAAAGATCTGACTTACCACTGTCCCGTGAAAAGATGAACTGTACTCTGTAATTTTAGATAATGATGATCTGAGAAAAAATACTAAGACAAATGGAATACTTTAAATGGATGATCATTACAATATCATTTTACAACCTTCAATTGTGAGGACATGTTTGATGTTTAGATTCCTGGTTAGCTCATCTTGGACTTTAATTTATTGGCAGTCAAATGGCTGGTAGATAATAAGTAAGGACTAGAGAAAGATCTCCAGGCTTTTAAGTGACTGTGTTTAATTTTACAGAAAAAAATCTCATTTTAGATAAAGAAATATTATAGCAAAAAGCACCAAGCCTTATGTTAATAATTTATTGATGTGTAGAAATATTGCTAGATTTTGAACAAGAAGATTAATTAAACTGAGGCTTAGAAAACCAAATTATTTCTTTAGGTCTGCTGGCAAATATCTGTGTGTGCGTGTGTGACAGACAGAATTCCATTGTCTGCTCATTTTAACTACTCAACTAAAAAATTAATGTAGGTTTACAATTTCCTCTAAAAGTGATTACCCTAGTTGATGTGGGGCTGGATAACGAAATCTAACAACTGGGTGCTGGGAGACTAATTAGGAGCCAGCTATCATTATATATTGACCAAGAGCGATGGGTTGGACCAGGATGCTGGTGGTGATATCAGTAAGTGAGAAGAAGTGAAACACACTGGGAGGAAGAATCAAAAGAGACTGATGGTCAATGGGGGAGACAGAAGAGCCAAGAAGGACGTCTAGGTTTCTGGCTAGTGCAAGCAGATGGACGGTGATGTCATTCTCTGAAATGAAGGGCACTGCAAGTGCGAATCACAACTATTACATGTACAGTTCTTGACCTTCGCTTATAACAAGAGAAATGCAAATTAACAGGAAAATGTGTTACCCCATCAATACCAGTATCCGACACTTAACCACGCAGTGAGGGCGAGGAAGAGGAAACGCTAATCTACAGACAGTGAAAATATTAACTGATAAAACTTCCCCAAGGAGCAATCTGATGACATCCAGTAAAGTTGAAGATGCAAGTAAATACACCCCTCTAGACGAAGCAACCCAACAGTGCGTCCCAGAGAAACACATCTGCCCGAGCAGACACATCCAAGCATCTTCACTACCGCTCTGCTTGTTATGGCAAAGCAGGGAACGTGCATAATTCCTTCTCAGGAATTACAGTCACTACAATTTTTTGGAACAGTGGAATATTCTATAGTAGCAAATAGGAATAAACTTGACCTATATGTACTAGCAAGGAAAAATAACTAAAATGTGATGGTACATTTAAAAATTGCAAAAGGATATATACCTTAACTTCCTGTACATGTAAGCTTTAAAAGAAAAAACAGTACTATAAAGCATAAATAGTAATACACTGACAGGCATATGTAGAATAGAGAAAGAAGATTATACTGTGTAGCACAGGGAAATATATACAAGATCTTGTGGTAGCTCATAGCGAAAAAAAAGTGACAATGAATAATATGTATGTTCATGTACAACTGAAAAATTGTGCTGTACACTGGAATTTGACACAACATTGTAAAATTGCTGTAACTCAATAAAAAATGTTTAAAAAACAAAAAAAAATAGTAATACAAATTACAAAACGGTAGCTAGGAAAAATTAACACCATTTTATGGCAGTAATCACCATTAGGGAAGAAAGACACGGGGAGCTTATATATACAAAACACATTAATTCAAAGCATAGCAAAGAGTTGAAAATAATAACTTCTGGATGGCGAAATTATAAGTGAATTTCATTTCTTTGATTATATTTTCTATATTTTTTATGTTTTAATGAGAAATAATTTTAATAACTAGTTAATACATTCACTAAAAAATTAAAACTATTTTTATTAGACCATGACTATTGCTGTCCCTTACTACACTTAAATTATTTAAATACGGTGTTTTCAAAAATGAGATAGAGTTTCAAGAAATACACTTACTTCAGCATCAGTGTAAACAATGCCACGAATGCTCGTACTCCCCACTAAGCATCCAGGAGCCCTGCAGTGACGCGGAGATCAGTGATGTATTGCTGACATATTGTTGTCACAGCCTCACTTGTTTCCGTCCGCCTCCCACCAGCTCTACACAAATAAACATGAACAATAGTTACTCAGCTTTGGTCAATGCTGAATTCCAAACCTACAATGTATCATTATAACACAGTTTAGAAAATCTAAGGCAGGAAACTGTGACTTATCTAAAGTCAGAATAAAAGGTCAAGTTTTGTAATGCCTTATGTTTTTAGGAAAGTGTTGCCATGGGTAAGACAAACCTGGTTTTTCACTCCGACTCTGATTCTCCTCCAAGGTGCAACTCTGCAAAAGCCACTTAAGTTTAACAAGGTACAATTTTCTCAGCTTGGATACTGGCTGCATCTCTGCACTGTCTGTATGTTCCATGTACCTTTTTGGTCTCATTTAATTCCTAAGCAACTCTTAGAGGAGATATTTTTGCCACCATGTGGTACACAGGGAAACGTACATTTACCAGCCAATACTTCAACCCAGGTTTTCTGACCACCTGCTTCCCTTTCTTATGATCAAGACAAAGCACTTAGTCTGTTGAATGCATTAGCATTGGCATATGTAAGCTCTGCGTAAAGAAAATAAAAGGCATTTTCAAAAACGAGAACTTGAAAGCATACTAAAGTTATTAGCTTGTCAATATTAACAAGCTATTAAATCAGACATAATCTACTGAAAGCCAGAGAAAGTCAGCCAAATCATAGACAAAACATTCTGCAATGAGCCAGGAGTCTTCACTAGCCTTTCATGGGAGCTCTGGAAATAAAAACAGTGTTTTGGGGTCATAATTATTCCTTTAGTACCATCCAATTTGTTTGGCTCAATTCTTCATCGTTTTCCCTTCTTTAATCTTTTTCCTCTATAAATGTTTGGACATGTGGCTGGTAGAAGAATTACACTTAGGAAATAAAAGACTCAATAACTGTAAATCCTTTTGCCCTAGAATAAGCCTAGAATCATAAGACTTGCTCTGGGTCACACTTACAAATAAGATCAAAGTGTACATGTGCGTAAGTGCTGAGGTGTGAGTACTGAAGTTGAATCAAGGACTGCGATGTGTAATTATGCTGAACAGCAAACACTAAGGGAAAACCCAAATGACTCGGTGTGTTCTATTCTCACTGATTATGTTATTGTAAGGTTGTCTTTGTAAGCATATGCCCTTAGCACCTGTAAAATTACATACCTTCCAAAATCACCATAGCTTAATTCATATTTGTATTTTGATTACCTTTTTACCTTACATTTTCCCTCCAAGAATCTTTGAATTTTTGAAAATAAGATCAATATTGGTCTCTGTGAAATGGATCTTCATAATTTATGGGTTGTTTTGATAATTCCTAAGCAAACAAATTCTGCTCTAGGGTAGCCATAGTGATAAATTTCATTGTCTCAGAAAATATTGGTAATTTAAGTTCTCTGCACTCTGAAGTTCCTTATTGATTTTACTTAACCCTCAGGATCCAATTTCAAATAAAACTTTCTTTGCTTATAACTGCGACACAGAATTTGGAAGTAGAGGAATCATGGTAGCAGGTACCCAAATATTATTTCATTTTCTATTTGTCATTTCTTTCTTAATTCTCTTATCTAGTCTTTCCTTGGGGCAAGAATGGGACTCCAGGTGCTGTTTTAAGGATCTTTGGGAAATTAGAACTAAACTAGGTCATCCATCCTGACCCTGAGTTGCAATTCTGATTTCTCTGGGCTTCGGTAGCTCTCAAGAAGACTGAAAGTCTAAGAAAAGTGAGCACATATGGGGGCTCTCGGGACTGAAGTTATTACTAGGTGAGGGGAGTCCTTAGAGGTTCCTCTTTATACTGAAATTTATTCTTTGAATTAAGAATCGCGCTTTTCCCGTGGTGCATTTTATTCCTGTTTATTTAAGAAACACTATATAGGCACTGTTCTAAGTGCTTTATGTATAAGAACAAACTTGGTTATCACACTATTAGGGTAAATACTATTCTATCCCCATTATACAGATTAAAACGGTAAGGCGCAGAGAGCTTGGGTAATTGCCTCCCCATTTGTACAATGAGTTAGAACAAAGTCCAGGCAGTTCACCTTTAGAACTGGTGCCCATGACTGTTTTTGATGCTAAAATAAGGTAGGAACTTCTTTGAGCTTTTGGTGCACAATATTGTCTACTGTACTGGAATGACCTAAACGAAAATTACTTTCCATGTTTTAAGAATTTTAAAACTTCAGTTAATGCTGTCCCATTTACAAAAGGCATCCCTTCTTGTCCACTGAAATGATGGTCATCCACCTTCCCATCTTTCGGTACCATAACACTGGCAGCCTAGGCTGCGATCAGGACATGGGAAACAATGATGCGACGAGAATGAATCACTTTCTATTTATGTCTGCTGCCCAGGATTAGTTCTGTCCTACCCATCACAGCTCACTCTTGTTTAAAGACAATTTTAAATGCCAGTGCTAGGTTCCTTCTCAATTCAGAAAAGTGGTTGATTTTTCCTAACAAGAGCCAGTAGCACATCTAGCCTTGCCTTTCATTGCTATTCTTAGCCCTGGTCCTGGCAAAGACCATGAGCTGTACAGAGGAGGCTCTTCTTTGAAACCCTTTCACCCTGACCCACAACCCCTCAGGAAATGCAATACTCTAAACATGGTCCTCTTTTTCCTCGCCATCCCATCTGACCTTTCTGCCAGGACCTCTCTTTTACAAGCATGATCTCAAACTAATCCAAGAAACTAATGTCACGAATGTGTCAACAGTCATGAAACGTACACCCCTTCCGATCCAAACAGCGCCTTCCTTCTGACCTTCTCGTGTCTCATAAGGTTATTACCACCCAAAGGCAGAGCATCCTGAACCCCTTTGAGGAACTGGTCCTTCCTCTTGACATATACTAAGTTGCTAATTCATGAAGAATGTTCGTTTAAAATCTCTCTCAACCGTATTTCCAGATTTTACTAGGTCTCTCCTGCACTATTAATTTTCACTGACTTGTTTCAAGGCCTTCTATCCTTATCCAGTTATTTAATTTTTTAACAAATATTTTTGAGGCCTACTCTGTGCTTACAGCTCAACAAAGTTCTGGTAAAACAGTCATACAATACATTGTGTCTCTCAATAGTTTGATTGCTTAATTGTGTGTGTGTGTGTGTGTGTGTGTGTGTGTGTGTGTGCCCATCCTTCACACTGCTACCACACTAACCTGCCTGAAACATAGGTTTGATTATTATATCCCCCTGCTTGAAATGTTAACCCACACATACATAGTCAAAGAATCTTTGACAATAGGTGCCAGGAATACACAATGGGGGAAGGATGTTGGGAAAACTAGACACCCTCAGACAAAAGAACGGAAGTGGACCCCTAGCTAACACCGTACACAATAATCAACTCAAAACGGATTAAAGACGTCAACTTGAAAGCATAAAACTCCTCAAAGAAACCAAAGGGGGAAAATTCCTTGACATTGGAGTTAGCAAAAGCACCAGCAAGGAAAACCAAAATAGACAAAATTGACTGTATTAAACTCGAAACTTCCTGCACAACAAAGGAAATAATGAACAGAGTGACAAGCAATCTACAAAACTGGAGAAAACATTAACCAGCACTGCACCCCGATCAGGGGTGATTACTAAAATACACAAGGAACTCACATTACAGCTCAATCGCAAAAACAACCTGATGTAAAAATGGACAAAATGATACGAATAGACATTTTTTTTCCAAAAAAAAAACGTACAAATGTCAACAGGTACATGAAAAAATGCTCAAAACCACTAACCAACAGGGAAATGCAAATCAAAACAAAGTCATATCACCTCGTCCCTGTTAGAACAGCCGTTATCAGAAAGTCAGAAGGTGAAATTGTGGGTGAGGGTGTGGAGAAAAGGTAATGCTTGTGCGCTGCTGGTGGGAAGGTAAACTGATGCAGCCAGTATGGAAAACAGCATGGAGGTTCCTCAAAAGACTAAAGGTAGAAGCCCTGTGTGATTCAGCAGCCCCACTTCTGGGCATATATTCAAAGAACATAAAACCATTAGGTCAGAGAGGTAACTGCGCCCCATGTCCACCGCCGCGTTAGTCACGGTAGCCAACATATGGAAAAAACCTGAGCTTGAATGATTGCATTAAATGAATGGATTAAAATGAATGATTAAGTGAATCACTCAATGAATGTATTAAAAATTCAATACATATCAATTATATATATATGTATATATATATATATAATGTAATATTATTAAGCCATAAAGAAGAATGAAGTCCTGCCATTTACAGCGACATGGATGGGGACATTGTGTTGTGTGAAATAAGCAAGACACAGAAAGATAAACACCGCATGCTCACTTACATGTAGAATATAAAAAAAAAAGTCTAACTCATCGTAATGGAGAGTAGAATGTTGATTACCAGAGGCTGGGGAGTGGGGAAAATGAGCGGTGGTGGTGAGAGTGTACAGACTCTCAACTGTAAGATGACTAAGTCAACTGTAAGATGACTAAGTTCTGGAGACCTAATGTACAGAACAGTGACTGTGGTTAATCTGACTCTATTGTATACTTGAAATTTGCTGAGTGAATAGGTTTCAAGTGTCCTCGCCACCCCCCCCCCACACACACACACAAAGGGTAGCTGTGTGAGGTAATAGATTTGTTAATTAGCTTGATTGTGGTCATCATTTCATAACATATACGTATATTAAAACATCACGCAGTACAACCTAAATATACACAATTTTTGTTTATCAATCATACTTCAATAAAGCTGGTAGGAAAAGGCATCATGACAAATGGTCCTCACACCCAAGGCTTTTCTTGTTCCACGATGCCCCTCAGCTTCCCTGCTTCCTTGCATGTGAGTCTATAATTGTTCCCCCCTTTTTTTAAGGCTAAACATTCTCCTCCTTCCTGCCCCCACCGACTTCTCCGTCCCCATGCCGGGCTCCTGCGTCTGCATCCTTCAGACACCATCTCGCTACAACAAAGACTGCCCAGCCTTCATCCTTCCGACTGAAGTGAGCTCCGTTCTCTTCACTGTGCTCATAGTACTTGATCTCTTTCTTAAGCTCGTCCCTGACTACAGCTTGCATTTTCCACATTTAAGGAAAATGGAAAACTGAACACTCAGCAGAAAAGTGTTGGTTAAAACCTTAGGAGTTTCCCAGGTGAAACCTGCAACCAGCCTTGGTACACAGAGGACAAGGAGAGACTAAAGAAGGGGGCAGATGGCTCCAGATAGGTAAGCGGCGGGTTTAAGAAGCAAGGGAACGTCCACACCAAGCTTGTCTTGGGCTCTGCAAGCTGTGCGGGTCTTCACAGCCCACCACCAGAATCTCAAGACGTTATAAAGAGGCCTTAACTGAGTTAAGTCACTTATGCTGCCCAGATGGTCTCAACAACACCTTACTCTCTCAAGGTTGTGTCCTTGGAACAGCCCCACTACAGGACAGAGGAGGGGTGAGGAGCCCCCACAATTGCCTGGGTCCAGCTTGTGGTCCAACTGCTGGTCATCCTCCCAATGGGCTCCTCCAACAAAAGGGAAGGGGGTGTGGGGCAGGCTCAGAAAGGCTCAAGAAACCTGGCTCTTCCTCTTCTGCCCCTGTAATCTGGGCAATTATTCAACCTCTTGATATTTTCCTCATCTGTACAATAAGCACAATAAAGAAAACCCCACCTGCAATTGTTGTACAGAAAGTGGCGGCAACTGGGTTCTCAGTGAAAGGTCCCTTTCTCTCTGTGCAGCTGCCTGATTTTGTCACCTGAATTATATGCTTCTTAAAACCCAGCCACCGCTTCACTGAAGTTGGAATGCCCTGGAGTTCTTCACAAGGTCCTTTGAATATATTGATAATTCGATACCATGTTATTGATTTGAACTGAACTTAATATTAACCTGAAGAATACGTGCATGAAACCAGGGTCATTTCTTTAGTAGCACAGATTTCACACATCTTAACACAGCAAGGTGAGAGACATTTTAGGGGGAAGGAATCCAGTTTTTAAAGTTTTCACATTATACCTAAAGGATTCCCAGCCTGTAAAGTCACTGCAACGTGAAGTCGTGACGACTGGCTCAGACCTCTGCGTTTATGTCCTTGCCTTTGTAGCCCCTCTCCTCCTGCTTCCAGAAGGGGTAGGTCTCTTTGGGATCGCTCAGAGTAAAGCTTGGATTGGTACTTCCTGCACTTGGGAAACGCAGGGGACCTGTAGACTGCTACGCGAAGTGGCAAGAGAAAGCGAAAATCGTCTGAGAAGCAGGTGTGATGCTGTGGAAGAGACAGCTGGCTTGGCTTCTGTTCCACAGGATACAAGAAGCTGGAGGTGAATGTTGAGTCCTAGAGACTTGGAATAACTGGCAAGCCGGCATCCAGAACAAGGAAGCATCTCTCCAGGTAAAATGAGCGGCAGCAGAGAGGCAGAGACATGGAAAACAGCACAGAGTTCACTAAGGGGCCAGAAGACAGTGAATTCCTAAATCTGCCTGTTCAAGAAGGACTTGCCACTCTGCTCATCCCTGCCTGGTTCCTGGGAAAAGTCAGAAATGGACCTGCAGGCTTGCGGGGTGCGGGGTAAAGGACACTGGCAGGCAAAAGGGCAAAGACCCACAGTGCTGGAGCCCATTCTCAGGGGGCTGGAGCTGGCAAAGCTGTAACAAAATGTGGGGTCAAGTTCCTGATCGTTAAGACCTTGGAGTGAACATTCTAAGTGTGACATGTGACTGTATTTGTGATGTAAAGTGACAGTTGAACTTTTTCTTACCAAAGAGAAAGCGCATAGGCGAGGGGCTCTCCAAGAGTTTCCATTCTCTGATGGGGGAAGGTTTCACCACTAAATAAAAAAGCAATTGATTGTATCTCTGATCACAATTGTTCAGGTTGCTTCTTACATTCATATCAAGGGGCGCAGCGTACCTGAGAGCTGCTATTAGTCATCGCTTATGCCATGCCCAGATTGTCCCATTGAATGGACCACATACTCAAATGATAGGCGCTGGAGGAGGTGACCTACATCAACTCTTCCAGACTGGAAGGGCACATTTGTCTTAGGCCACTTTGTGTCTCTTCTCGGCCCCCCAAGAGCTCCATGCAGTATCAAAGGTGGTTAATTGGAACGATTTACCTTGTCCCTCTCCCCCATTTCAGTAAAAGGCTTTTTATGTTGGAACAACTCAAAAGGGAAAACGCAGGGACCCACAATTTAATGACACCATTTTAAGCATCCTGATGTAAAATGACGCCAAGGTCATTGCTATGTGGTCTGGGGTCTGAGGGAGGAAATGTTCAGTTTAGAGAGGAAGGAAATGGAGGGGAGGGTCCGGGAGACCCTTTTAACTTTCCAGAGGACCCAATTCCACCAGGGACGAGGAACCTGCAGGGACAGAGCCACTAGCTGCTGTGGTGAAGGACCCACTTAAACCGCCCCCTGTCTAGTGTTCCTGCAGGACATTTCCTAAAAAAGTCAGCAGCAGCTTATCTTTTGGGGTCTCCTTAATCACTGAAATCCAGTTCCCTGCAAAGGCTCCATTCTCTTTTCTTCCAGACTCTTTGGCCCTCTGCCCAAACCACCTCTTAAAATTCTGTGAGAGTGTGGACTTGCATTAGGTGTATAAAATCCCATGAAAAAATCATGCTTTGATTTGAAATGCCCATGTAATCAGAAATAAAATCCAATGCATAATTCTAAGAGAAAATAGGTCAGAGTTCCTGGCGTAGATTTGTGGATATGAGATCAGTTTCCTATCCCCACGTCTACCTCCCACATCCTGCAGGTACTCACACTCCCACAAACGCACACGCACACACGCACACACAGGACATTTGCTTGGCTTCTCCCTGGGGGATGAAAGCATTAAGGATTACATGACACATGCCAGGTAACTTACCATTGATCTTCCATTTCTGGAGTGGACGTGGGGAAGTCACAGGGGTCTCCGTGACCCCATGAGGACACGCATGGGTCATTAAGAGGTGTGTGCATTTTTCTTAACAATCGTAATTGCAAGTCATTTACATAGGCATGTCTACTTAGAAGGATTTGCTTCTAGTTTCTGTGTAATTTTTAAAAATATATGTTAACCCTCTTTGAAAATAACCAACTAAATGTCTCATTAAAAGGAAAGACACTATTAGCCATGTGTCTGAGAATAACAGGCCAGCTGTATTTTTGGTTATAGAACCCAGATGAGTAGTTCCTTGCTGGTATAAACCATCCTTCCGTGACCAGCACCAGGATTTGGAGCTAATAGTCACAAGAAGAGGTTTTAGCATTTTTTTTTAATTAATTTGACCATAAATCTCCAGAATCCTTACAGCCAAGAGGAGAAATATAGCTCAATCTCCCCACTTATGGGGAAAAGCTGAGACTCAGAAACTGAGGTGACTTAGTTCAACTGAAATTAATTCCAGGCTCTCCGACCCTCTTCTCCGTGACTAGTTGGTAATGTTCATAAAACAAGATTAGGCACACATTTAGACTGATTCACACACGTTGCTACGCTCGGCATAATTGTTAAATTGCTTTATGAATGTTTCTGATATGCATACATTTTAGTCTGTGAATCTGGGGAGTAGATTGTTAAAACAATAGTTTTCTACAAGTGTGATCAGAGATTTCTTGTGCAATCTGCTACCAAGATGGTACTCTGCATTTTATAAGGCTCGTATCTTTTTTTTTTTCAACTTACTGAAATTCACCCAATCGAATATGGATAGTGAAATGTCAGGCTGATTTTAAAATGGAGACATCCCTTCTCTGAATTTTTAAACATTCCAACTGCAAAGCAGAAGAGATTTTATTGTTATAGAGCCAAATGTCTTAGTTACAAACACATTTCTAAAAGAATTTTAACTTGTGTATAGCGTCGCGTAGAAAATGAATTATGTTTAAGAACCAGGTGAGCTGTTTGCATTGCAGGTAAATAGAAAAGTGTCGGTGATTGCTTTGTGAAAACTGCAAAAAAGAAAAAAAACCCAAGTGAAAAAATATATAAGCATATTAAAGGAACACTAAAACAAAAATTGTCACTATATCTAAAGAATAGCCATGTGAACAGAGACACGTGTTCCATACCTGTTTGATCAATTATGCACTGGCTTAGAGTGACTTGCAGAAACTTCGAACAGCAAAGGGTTTTAAACAATATTGTGCTAGTTTCCTTACAGATGCTGTAACAGAACCACGACCTGTGGCTTAAAACCACACAAATTTGCTCTTGTACAGTTCTTGGGGCCGGAAGTCTGCAATCAGTTTCACTGGGATAAAGTTAAGGTTTCAGGAAGGCCGGTTCTGTCTAGAAGCTCCAGAGGAGAATCTATTTTGAACTGCTTCTTCTGTTTCCAAAGGCCACCCCCATGCCCTGGCTCCTGTCTGCATCACTGTAATTTGTCTCCATAATCACATCTCCTCCTTCTCCACTGTAGTCAAGTCTCCCTCTGGTTCTCTCTTTTTAGGACACTTGGGATGGCAGTTGCCCACTCAAGTAAATCCCCATCTCAGAGCACTTAATTGCACCTACAAAGCCCCCTTTATTATAGGAGGCTGTTTACAGGTTCCAGGGATTAGCATGTGGGTCTTGGGGGGTTATTATTTATCCACCACAGAAATGTTAGAATTATTCCTACTGTGCAGGCTGGGACATGCAGTTAGAATTCCCTAAAGTCTCTAAACTAGAAGGAAGTCGAACCCTCTATGTCCCCATCAGTCCTCAATAGCATTGGTGATGCTAGAAAATTTGTCCTTAGGTTTATGCCAATAATTTATTGAACCTGTAACATCACTTGAAACAGTGATTTTATCCAGGAAAGAGCAGATTATTTATCTGTGAATCTTTTCCTAGACAAGCCCTTGAGAGGGATTTTTAAACTGCACCAAGAGAAGGCTAACATTGATCTTTGAAGCTATTCATCAGTGAACTCATTATTGGCAGGTAACGATCCCGATTGAAACAATAAGCCCTAAATGCTGGGCCAGAGTAGCCAAATGATGACAAAGACTGAGAGAGAAACTTGGCTTTTGGATAACTTGATCAGTGGCAGAAAAGCATAATTATTCTATTTTTTTAAATTAAAGCACCAACTAATTAAAAGATTTGACTGTGAAGATGGGTGTGAGATCCAAGACGTTTATTTTGTAGACCTGTATACTTTATAGTGAAGTATTTGAACAGTTGGTAAATTATGCACCAGATTAAGATTTATGATAACTATAACTGATTTTTCCAAGAGAAAGATAACTTTTTTCAATGATAGTTATTTTGCCTAAATTTCCTTTACCTCTTTACTCTCTCCTGCAGGCAGAGCTTTAGCAAGACACATGGAATTTTTCCCCAGTAAGAAAGAAGTTTCATATCTACAGCTGCAGATTCTGTATAAAATACTTTCCAAAGGTATCTGTGCGGAGTCCTATTAGAGCACCTGCAAAACAGCTGCGTTGGTGGAAATGGGGACTGATCAAGCCAACACTCACAACTGTTTTTGAAAAGGGGCAGAGGAAAAGAGAAAGGAGCAGAAGGAAGAGGGGAGGTGGGAAGGATGGAAGGAAAGGAGGGAGGGACAGAGGGAGGGAAGGAGGGGAGAGAAAAAGAGGCTCCTTATGACATTAACTAAATTGGAACCTTCGTCTGACTCTTTCTAGAAATGATGGCAACTTTATTGACTTTAGGCAGCCAAATCCCCAAAGAAGAAAGGCTTTTTACTCTAAAAATGGTAGACAACTCTCTCTACTGATTAAGGAGAGAGGTATGTTTCTCATATTCTCATATTATCCATATGCCAAGTTATTTTTGGAGGTGAATCCAATTAAAATGCTCAGGTGAATCATTTCTGTGCATTTACTGTATGAAATGTGGCTCTATTATCACTGATAAAGCAGAAATATAAAATCAAAGTTAAAAATGAGGACTCTTTCAGATTACTTAAAAGTTAAAAAAATAATAGATAGTTTTTCATAATTAAATTTCCCCCAAGCACACCAACTTATTCAAATTTTGTAGGCATGACATTAATTTGGAGAGAAAGTTTGCAGAGTCATTTTTTGCCCACATCTGTATTATTAAATGTTTAGTTTTAATTGACTGCAAATAACCAGAAAGTTCCAGGTTACAATAAAATAATGTGATATTAACATCATAGCAAAAGTACCACAATGGCCTCAGTGCTCAAAACAACCATTACCCAAAAAATGGTCATAATATAAAAGTTGTACTTTAAAAGAAATAAAGTATGGAATAGTCTTGAAATAAAATGTATATAACAGCTCAACAAATAAAATATGGAAAACGCTTGAAATAAAATGTACATATCAGAAATAATTATGAACTCCTACAGTGATGTAAGTTGACTTATAGCCTACTTACAGCTTTCCTTCAATGAATCACAACAAGCAATTAAATTCCACACTTAATTAAAGTTGAATTTGTTGCATTTTAATTTAGGAAATGAAAAGTAGGGCATATTTTTTTCTAGAAATCAACAACTTCACAATGAAGATAAGCTGAATTATATGTGTTTTTCCCTTTTATTTCCCCTAATTATGTTGATGAATATTGCAAATGTATGTGAAGACATATACTGATCGAATTTCTTCCCAAAGAGCCTAATGTAACCGTCCTTGTATCCTACAGAAATTAGGGTCCCCATGGTTCTTGAGAGCACTAAATTAATTGTTGGTAAAGCACTTAGAAGATAGAAAGCCTGTAAGTGCTAACTATCAATTAGTATTTCTATTATAAGCATGACCTTGAAAGATGAAAATTGTAGCTCACACAATTAAACGCTGGCTATGCTTAGGAGCTATAACCACGTCAGCGCAGCATCAGATTGTAGACTGAACAAGGAGAAAGTGTTTTCTACATACAGTCCATCTTCAGAATGAGAAGACACAAACTGTCCTACGTGCATGATTTACCTATGATATCCTACCTGTATAAATACACACATACAATTTCAGTTATGGTCATTAATATTCTGATTGTCTAAGGACTGAGATAAATTAACCAAGCTGTAGCTACCCAACTAGTAATAAAAGTTGGCAAGAAAAGGATATATGTTGCATTTGAAATAAGTAACAGTTTAAACACCTCCACAAAAATGTTATTTCGTGATTTTCTGCAATGGAAGTAAGTTCTGTTTTGACCTTTATAGGGTGGAGGAGACAATTTTAGTCAATTTGGATTCTTCCCATTCTACCAAAATTCTGGAAAACCGAACGAACAACTTGAGAAGCAGCATGCTACGTGTGTGGCAGGTGCATTTTCCTGTTTCTAATCCATCAGTTTTGGCACTGTTTGTATCTGATCCATGAGGGTTTCTTTGAGCATGCTTGTTGCTGCTGAAAATGTCTTATTCTTGAGAAGAGGGCACAGAGCTTTCCTGCCCTAGGAATCACAACACTTCTTTTATTCAACCGTTGTTTCTAGCAATCGTATGAGGTTTTGTTTTGAGAAAACGGAGAAAAATACTACAAAACACAAAAACAGTATAAACATTCCACTTGCCAACAATCCCCGATTTCTGTTTGTTCACATTTTTTACTTTATCTTCCTTTAAGTGTTTAATATGAAGCATCATAGATGAAGTCATTTAATCCCCACTCACCAGTTTCATTTTGCTTCCCACTTTTCAGACGCAAACTTCCCAGTCCAAGTTCCTATTCTCACATCTAGAAATTTAAAGGTCAACAATTTTATCATTGTTTTTGTTTGTACACAGTATAAATGCTACCTGTCTATTCACGTCATTCTGCAACTTATCTGTTTTTACTAAATATATTTCTGCAGTTTACTCCAGATTAGAGTTGACCCTTGAGCAGCACAGGTTTGAATCGTGTAGGTCCACTTACATGTAGTTTTTTTTTCAGTAGGAAATACCATAATACTACAGACTTTGTGGTTGGCTGAATCCATGGATGCCAAATAATGGATTCAGAGGGCAGACTATAAATTATGTGAAGATTTTGAGCTACACAAAGGGTTGTCGCCCATAAACCCCCTGCCATGTTGTTCAAGTGTCAACTACACATATTCATTTACGGTGACTACTGTGCAGTCTTTCCCCGTATTAACAAGGTAGCATTTGAATATCTGTAGCCTTCTGCATATTAATGGTCATTTTTTGGTATTGTCATTACAAATAATCTTTATAATCAGTGGCACACACCGAAGTTCTATTTGGTTTAACTCAAATATAGCAAACTTTTCCTTTAAAGTTTACACTTTGTATTCTGCCTTTAGGAAGTCTTTTTCAACCTTGAGATAAAACACATATCTTCCTATATTTTCTTGTATTTTAATAATATTTTAAACGTTAGCTATTGTTTCAGTTTGGACTTTTTTTGTGGGTACATGGGTAAAGTAGAAATCTAGTTCACTTTTTCCCATGTACAAAGCAATTTGTTCCAATACCAGTCGTTGAATAGGGGATTTTTTTTAACCACTGTTTTGTAAAACTAACGTCTGTCATATGTGAAGTTCACATATATCCATGGATTGCTTTCTCATTTATATTTGACTGATATATTTGTCTATGTCTTTTTTGAATCCACTGTATTTCAGTCATTACAGCTTCCAATGAGCCTTGAAATTTGAATTAACAACTGCACATCCCCCACATACCTACATCCTTGATGATTTCTAACTAATTTTAGAATAAATTTTTTTCTCCTTTTCCAGTTTTATTAGGTAGAATTATTACAGTTAGACTGCACAAACACAAACATCACACATACAGAGAACAAACTGGTGGTTGCCAGAGGGGAGGGGGGTTGGGAGTGGGCAAAATGGATTGAACGGGATCGAAGAGGTAAAACTTGCAGTTGTAAGTACAGCATGGAGACAGTAGTCAACGACACTGTTGGCAGATTTGGAAGTTGCTAAGAAAGTAAATCTTAAAAGTCCTCATCACAAGAAAAAAAAAGTGTAACTTTGCGTGCTGACAAGTGGTAATTAGACTCGTCGTGGTGATCAATCGCAATGTAAGCACATGTCAAATCATTAGGCGGCCTGCCTGAAACTAATAAAATGCTGTACGTCAATTATGCCTAAATAAGAAATAGGAAAAATTACATTAAATTAAATGTTAATGCTACTCAAATTGCATGTCAGTGTCCATTTAATACATTTCACTCATTTAGTTCAAATGCATGTATTCCCAGAAGTGTTGTGCCTTAGGCTTTATTCCAGATCATGTAAGATTTAAAGTACAAATAAATAGACTGCCTGTCTAAAATTTGGGGCTAAAATGACACACTTTTTTAGATGGCCTAGTTTTAGGACTACAGTGATAACAAATAGATAAAAAGAGACTTTCGAGTCAAAACCTTAGGCTATCAAGCCTCTCCATTTAGCGCTTGAAGAATGGAAATGTGACACCTTTTGAATTCTGATTTCTCTTCCCATCAGTATGCAAGCAATTTATTAAAATATGCTCACATAGGATTGCATTTTTAAAACACAATGTAAGAAATTACTAAAAGTGATGCATTTCAATGTTGAATACTCCGCCACTATCCAAGCCGCATGTTATTCCATGTTGTGAAACATCAGTGTCTTCACTCTCCTAAATTGCTTTTGAGATGTTTACATGATCTCGAGACTATCATCTTCCATGCTAAACCAATCGATCTCTCGGGAAAAAGAATTCTTAACTCTCCTTTGAGTATAAACATGATGATATTGGTCCAAATGAGATTTCTATGCAAGTGAATTTAGATTATTATTCACTTCCAAGACTTTTAAATAGTGGTATTGACATGGAAATGAATACCGTGCTAAAAGGGTTTTTCTGCTCCTACATGCGAGGCGATGGTTAAATTAATTACCATGACAAGTTTTACAATTTTCTGAAAATATAATATATAGCAAAAAATATTGTTCAATTAGTGTCTAAATAGCATAGGTTCAAATTCCATTGGTTTGTCCAAAAGTGTTTTTCCATCTTTATCTTCCTTTCCTTTTTATGTTTTCTAGCAAACCTCCAATCAATCAAAATACGAATTATGCTAGGACAACTCCCTGTAACTTCATGCCTGTATTGATCTATTGCCACTTTTCCCTCCACCAGAAACAATTTTCTCTTTCCCAGTGTTTCCCAGACAGACTCTGCCCAAATGTCATATCATCCTCTGAAAATTCATTACATTTGTTAATATGTATAAAGCAAATCTTTCCTAAACTACATGAGGGCAGATTTTAATGAATAGGACATTTTGTTTAATTTTACTTTAGCAAATAATAATATCAAATAAGATCTTTTTCCCTCCAAGATATTCAGGCTTCCTTCAGTTCCATCATTAGAGCTGTCTGTTTTCCTGCTGCAGGCTCCCTGGATTTTAACTGAACCCCTGATTCTCCATCTCCAAGTCACCCCTGACGTTTCCCAAGATCCCCAGGTCCACATCCGTGCCTGGTTGTTGCCGAGTTCCATGTTAATGTTCCACGAGCAACACAAAGTTTTTACTTTTTAATTGAAGTTGATTTACAGTGTTTCGGGTGCATAGCAAAGTGATTCAGCTTTATACATATATTCTCTTTCAGATTCTCTTTCATTGTAGGTTATTACAAGCTACCGAATATATATCCCTGTGCTATATAGTAGGTCCTTGTTGTTTATCTATTTTATATACAGTAGTGTGTATCTGTTAATTCCCAAATCCTTAATTTATTCCTCCCCTCTTTCCCCTTTGGTAATCATAAATTTGTTTTCTATGTCTGTGAGTCTCTGTTTTGTAAATAAGTTCCTTTGTATCATTTTTTTATTCCACATGTAAATGATATCATATGATATTTGTTTTTATCTGACTTACTTCGCTTAGCATGATAACCGCTAGGTCCATCCATGTTGCTATAAATGTCATTATTTCATTCTTTTTTATGGCTGATTCCATTATATACATTCCAGTAGTATTCCATTATATATATTCTTTATCCATTCATCTGTCAATGGACATTTAGATTCCTTCCATGTCTCAACTATTGTAAAAAGTGCTGCTATGAACATTGGGGTGCAGGTATCTTTTTGGTTTAGAATTTTCATCTTTTCTGGATGGATGCCCATGAGTGGGGTTGCTGCATCCTATGGTAACTCTAGTGTTAGTTTTTTAAGGACTCTTCATACTCTTCACTACAGTGGCTGCACCAGTTTATAGACACACAGATCAATGGAACAGGATAGAAAGCCCAGAAATAAACCCACACACTTATGGTCAGTTAATCTACAACAAAGGAGACAAGAACATACACTGGAGAAAAGACAGTCTCTTCAATAAGTGGTGCTGGGAAAACTGGACAGCTACCTGTGAAAGACTGAAATTAGAACACTCTCCAACACCATATACAAAAATAAACTCAAAATGGCTTAAAGACCTAAACATAAGACCTGATATGATAAAACTCCCAGAGGAAAACATAGGCAGAACACTCGGACATAAATTGTAGCAATATTTTTTTTGATCTGTCTCCTAGGCTAATAGAAACAAAAGCAAAAACAAATGGAACCTAATTAAGCTTATAAACTATTGTACAGCAAAGAAACCATAAACAAAACAAAAAGACAACCTACAGACTGGGAGAAAATATTTGCAAACTATGCAGCTGACAATGGATTAATTTCTAAAATATACAAACAGCTTATACAGCTCAATATAAAAAAAAAAATCAAAAAATGGGCAGAAGACCTAAATAGACATCTCTCTAAAGAAGACATTGAGATGGCCAACAGGCACATGAAAAGATGCTCAATATTGTTTATTATTAGAGAAATGCAAATCAAAACTACAATGAGGTGTCACCTCACATTAGTCAGAATGGCCATATCAAAAAGTCTACAGATAATAAATGCTGGAGAGGGTATGGAGAAAAGGGAACCCTCCTACCTTGTCAGTGGGAAAGCAACACAAACGTAACCAGCTTAAATCTGAGTCCACTATCCTTTACCCATAAAATTACTACTGTTGGTGGTACTACCATGGTTTCAGTAACCAAAGCCCAAAACTTGTAAGTCATTCTAAAGTCTTCACCTTCCCAACCTCCCCTATTCACCACCAAAATCTCTGGATTTTCCTTCATACCTAATCACCTTGTATCTATTCTCTTTGTCATCATTATTGCCCCTCCTTAGCTCAGGACCACCGTGTGGTTTTATTAAAGTGACTGCAGTAACTCTTTCCTTCATTTTCACCATCACTTCACTCTACTCCAGTCCATCCTGCAAACTGTTTTCACCCCAAACCATTTCTAAGACGCCCATCTGTTATTGAAGAGACCTGCTTTAAACTCTCCATTAACTTTCTGTTGCCCTCAGAAAATATTTAACCTCCAACTATTATGAATAACTCTCCAAAATCAGGCTTTTTGTTTTTGCTGAACATTTTCTCAAAAATACTCCCATAAAAACAGTGATTTCTCAAAAATGTTTAATATGCTTTGACAGAATTTAGAATATAGTATAAAAATCATGTTCTCTTTCAAAGGTGTGGCATGAAGATCATCAGTGTGGTTGATTAGGGACAATCCCTCATTTATTAAATGTCACAAAGAAGAGTTAATAAGGTTGACATTATTTCTCCAATATTTAACAACAGTAACCATGATTTTTAGATAATTGGATGGTCCTCTACCTTCCTCAAGTCAGCTCATACCAATGGAACAAATGACTGAAATCTCTAAGGCTTCACACCTGACACCACTACTCAGCGCATTGGGCATAGAAAACTTTCAAGCGTTACCTATCAAGAGACCTGGCACCAGAAAAATCTCATTAATGATCTCACTTAAGTTTTTATTTTGTTCACTGTAGCTCCAGGAGGAAGTCACCAGTGTAATTTACTTGACAGCTATACAGATGTACTTAGACTAGACGTAAGGTAAGAAATTGTGGGGCAGTATTTACAATATTGTTTGTTGGGGGTTAATTTTAATTTATTCTTGCAGAAAATATTTAGATAAAGTCATTTATTTAATGAAGACACTCCTCTTTCCTCAGTTTATACGATAACATTTATCTTTCTAATCCCAGTAAAACTGGGGTGTACAACCATGTGACCTCAAGCCATTTCAGATGACAAAGATGCATGCCAACAACAATGTAGAGGAAAGGAGGCATTATAACTCTGAGATGATAAAGGCATATATCTTTGCACCTTCTCCTGTCTGCAAACAATGAAAACTTTGAGGGAATGAGAAAGAGGGACATTTATAACCAAATTTACAGTATCTATGTAGAAGGACTGACAAGGTCACTAAAGTTATGGGTGAGAGATAGAGGACCGAAGGGAGGACCTCTGGCTTGAGGAATCCTATAGAATCTCAAAGAAAAGAGCTCTCCAATAGGTGGCCCCATCTGAATGACAAAAGTAAAGACCTTTTGTTTGAAACAGGTTGCAGATACAGAGAATGCCAGGGGAGCTACCCAGAACCCAGTTGGATGGTATGGCATGTTTAGGGAGGTAGCTAAGAGGACAGAAATCTCTAGGCAACCCACTATGCTAGACACAGAGCAAGAAGGCCCCCTGGTGGTGGTGCATAGCATTGCACTTCTAATCTTGGTCAGCTGAGATTTATCAAAGATAACTCATCTCCCTTTTGCACTCAATACATGCTTATTCAACTGTGTCTTATGTGCCAAGCATTAGTCTTTGGGGTAACATGAATAAGCTCCACAGACAACTCTCTGCCTCTCTGATCTCCCTCCCTTACACATAAACACATATACACATACACACATATACACACATAGAGTCACACTGGATTTTAATGAAAGGCTTGGAATCTTCCTGAAGGCATTTCTGTACATTATTATTATTTACATGTATGTCCCACAGAACAGAGAACCCATAAATAAACCTGCACACCTACAGTCAACTAACCTCCAACAAAGGAGGCAAGAATATGCAATGGAGAAAAGACAGTATCTTCAGAAAGCTCTGTTCAGAAAGTTGGGCAGCCACATGTAAAGTGAGAACACTCCCTCACACCTTACACAAAAACAAACTCACAATGGCTTAAAGACTTAAACATAAGTCACTATAAACCTCTGAGAAGAAAACATAGGCAAAATATTTTCTGACATAAATCTTAGCAATGTTCTCCTCAGGCAGTCTACCCAGGCAATAGAAATAAAAGCAAAAATAAACAAATTGGACCTAATTAAACTTATAAGCTTCTGCACAGCAAATGAAACCATATACAAAACAAAAAGACAACCTATGGAATGGGAGAAAATAATTGCAAATGATGCGACTGACAAGGACTTAATTGCCCTTGTCAGGATATACAAACAGCTCATGTAGCTTAATAACAAAAAAGCAAACAACCCAGTCCAAAAATGGGCAGAAGACGTAAACAAGCAGTTCTCCAACGAAGACATACAAATGGCCAAGAGGCACATGAAAAAATGGTCAACATCACTAATTATCAGAGACATGCAAATCAAAACTACAGTGAGGTGCCACCTCACACCAGTCAGAATGTCCATCATTCAAAAGTCCACAAACGATAAATGCTGAAGAGACTGTGGAGAAAAGGGGGCCCTCCTACGCTGTGGGTGAGGATGTAGTTTGGTGCAGCCACAGGGGAAAACAGTATGAAGGTTCCTCAAAAATTAAAAGTAGACGTACCCTATAATCCAGCAATCCCACTCTTGGGCATGTGCCTGGAGGGAGCCCTAATTCAAAAAAGATGCCTGCACCCCACTGTTCACAGCAGCACCATTTACAATAGTCAAAACATGTAAACACCCTAAGTGTCCATCCACAGATGACTGGATAAAGAAGTTGTGGTGTATTTATTCAATGGAATACTACTCTGCCATAAAAAGTGAAATAACGCCATTTGCAGCAACATGGATGGACCTAGAGATCATCATACTAAGTGAAGTAAGCCAGACAAAGACAAATCTCATATGATATCACTTATATGTGGAATCTAAAAAATGATAATGAACTTATTTACAAAACAAAAGGAGACTCAGACATAGAAAACAAACTTATGTTTACCAGAGGGATAGGAAGGGGGAGGGATAAATTAGGAGTTTGGGATTAACAGATACAAACTATCACATATAAAATAGATAAACAACAAGGTCCTAATGTATAGCATAGGGAACTACATTCAATATCTTGTAATAAACTATAATGAAAAAGGATATGAAAAAGAGTATATATATATATGTATAACTGAATCTCTATGCTGTACAGCAGAAACTAACACAACATTGTAAATCAACTGAACTTCAGTGTGAAAAAAAATCTGTTCCAGTAAGGACTCCTCTCATTCAGATACAAATCATGAAACAGGAAACAGAACTAGATCTCTAGAAGTATGCTATAAGGAAAAAAATGATAATGAACAGAAAAAATAAAAATCAAGCACAATTAGGGAAAAAAACAAAACGCACTTTGTCATGGAGCAAAAAAGAGTGATTAATCAATTCCTCGTGGAGTCAAAAAATGTAATAAAAATGGCCTCTGTAAGTGGAGCTCAACACAAATGCTTAAGGAGGAAATTATAAAACAACACAAAGGGATTTAAAAATAAGCAGACAGAGCTCAGGAAAGAAGTCTAACCAAAACGTGAAACCATCAGAAAGCTCCTGGCCACTTTGGAAGCCCTGACAAGGAGGACGGATGCACCACTTGTAAACAGACCTGTCAGAGGAGCTAGGAAGGTGAGCGTGGTGCAAAGGAGCTCACAGCTTAAGGAAGATGAGGTATCTGCTCAACTGATATCCTAATGAATACAAAATAAATGAGACCAAAGAAGATACATTTCAGAGAAACTTTTCTTTTAATTAAAGAAGTCACTTCTACAGATCGAAAGGTGCTACAACATCCCTCATGGAACTGATGCACAGTTATCTTGTCTTATGATACTTAACAGATTTTTCAAAAGTAAAATAAAAGTCATTATGAATCTCAAGGCAGTAAAACAAAAAACAAATAAAATTTTAAAACCTGCAAAAGATAAAGATCAGACTGACTTCAGTACAAAATAGTGGAATATTTACAATGACTATAGTGGGGGGGGGTGTGTTTTATTAATTTTCTATATTGCTAAATTAGGGCTAGAAATCTTAAAGTGTTTGGCAAAAGAAAAATATTTCCAGGCAGAAATTAACTCAGAAACTATGGTTACCAGGAGTAATTTTGTAAAAAAGAAACAATTAAGGACAGTATTCCCCAAGCAAGGAGTCAGTAGGAATATGTTTTCAAGAACTGACAGTAAATTCAGATTTACTTGAATATAGTAATTAGGCATCACTGGGGAATTATGAATGTAAGACAGAAAGTAGATGTCAAACACAACAATGTAAATGTAATAATGTAACTAAAAGAGTTTTAGGAGGAGGGAGAAAAAGGTGTGGGAGAGGAAGCATTCAAGATTGCGACTTTCCAGCGTGAAAACAAAACAACCCAATTAAGAGGAATCTGCACTGAGTTCACGCAGCCCTCCGAATGGAATCATTTTAAACCCTGAGCCTGTATTCTAGAAATGTCCAGATACTTTTTGTCATTAATAAGAGGAGGACAAGCTTTGCTCTTTAATGTTTCTGTAATTTTACAACTATAGGAAACCCCATTGACTGGAATATTGAATCCACAATTATTTGGCTCACGTCTGCTTCATTATTCCTTTGAAATCTTGCTCTGCATTGTCTGTCGTGTGAGACTTTTCCTTACTCTCGTTAAAGATAGCGGTGGTCACGTTTTCCACTCTAAATGTACGTATAATTCTATTGTTTTACTTATTGTACTATATTTTAAAATACACTTGGACATTTTCCCTTATTAAAGGTATTAATTGTATTCCATACCAGACACTCAGATGCTGCAGATAGAGCAGTGAACAGCCCACCCCCCCAACATGCTGAAACTCACATGCCACTGAGCATGAGAACCTCTCAGTGGCATCCTGTGATGCTCCCCTCGGCGTCTGCAACACCAGCTCATGCACGTGAAAAAGGCAGGATGAACAAAGCAGATCTTATCACTTGGTGACATAAATGTCAATTCCTGTTCATCATACTGTGTTTATGAAACAGAGGGTGTCTGTTTATTTAGCGCTTTATCTGTTAATATAATTATCTCTTATTTAGTATCTATTTAGTGTTTATTATTCACCTTATTATATCATATATTAAATTCAGTTAGCAAATATATCCTATAGCAAAGTAGACAGGAGGAGATATATATGTATATACGTATTCCCTGTCTTTTTATATTTTTTATATTCTTTTTCCAAAGAATTTATAATCTGAGCAGAAAATAAACAATGAGTATGAAAACATTAAATGGTAAGAGAAGCTAAGTTCTGCAGCAAACAGCTGGAAATACAATGCAGTTGAAAACACAGTCTTTGACAACAATACTTTTCACTCAAAACTGCAGATGTAATTATTTAGGGATTTTCTGTGGATCAGCAATGCCCTCATTACACCTCCTTCTCCTGCTCGCCATTTAGACATTTCGTACTTTCTCGGCTCCTGGAGGAGAGAGGTGCTTGGAGAGGTGGGGACACTTCTTTGTCTGCCAGCAGCTCTAGTTAAAGGTTGGGAGGTAGAGACATTTAATATACTGACCAAAATGCGACTAGGGAATTACTTGTGAATTTCAGTTCATTCCACTCTCCTATCTCATTATCTTGGATAATTAGAGTTAGCTGTGTTTTGGTGATCAAGGAGAGCTGGTTTGGTTGTGTTGTTGATAAAGCTATGACAGTGCACAAGATAGATATTAATAGAATTTGAAATGTATTATGTAATACTACATTTATTAATTTCTGGAAACATTGCATTGACCTTAACATGTATTTTTAAAATATACCAATAGCGTTTAACTATCCATATTATGTAGAAAATCATGTTTCACAAAATGAAGGTTGGAAATAACATATTGTTCATTGAGATGAAAGGTAAAGAAAAGTGAGCTACTGTTTATTCAACATCCACTTAGATTGTATTCAGCTCTTCCTGGAAAACAAGCACTCACTCCTGCCGGAGATACGGACACAGCCATGGACAAGAAACAAGGGCTCTTCAGTTATCAAGCTGACATCCTGGTGGAAACACTACATATATATTTGACACATATAGTGAAGCGTCTTCCAGAAGGAAGCAATTGATTGGAGAAGCAATTCTGGGTGAGATGAGGAAAAACACAGTGTTACTGTTATCTGCATCATAACCCCAACTGCAGTAGTTAAAAAATTACAGACATCTAAAATATTAACAAATATTAAAGGAACATGTGGTGGTGGTAACTGACCAGATATTTAATAAGTCATAATGTACAGAATTGGCTCTCTACACCATGAAATGTTTCCGACAGCTATATAAAAATAATACACAAAGCCAGAAAACACCTGTTAGTGAGAGACGTCCTTTTAGAAAATGTTAATTAGGGAACAGAATGTAGAAGTGATCAAATTATGTAGGTTTTATTCAGTTCTTATAGGGATGATAAAGAAAACAAACATTTTAAAGAAGGACAAATGAATGTGTATCAGTTATGCCTATAGCACAGGTTCATGTGTGTCAGGGCAAAACAAAAAAAGAAAAAAACAAAACTATTGCTTGTGAGTAAAACTATGATTTATACATGTAGCTAACAATCATGGAATGCTTAACGTATCTATCCTATGTATGGTTCCGTGTTACATACACCGTCTCCTTCGATCTTCACAAAATGTAAGACTGTATCAGCTTAATCCCATTTTATATACAAAACTGAGGGTTAGTTAGCATTTATAGCTCTGATGGGAAAACAGCTACCAAGGAGTGGACCAGAGAGAGTAACCAAGGCAGTCCGATCCAAGACTCACTCACCCATCATGAAATACTGCCCACAGGTGACGCAGCTTTATATCCCACTGAACACCAGCTACCCTGTTATTAATAGCGCCTCACTCAACGCTCAGAATGGCACCAGTCTGGACAATATACAATATGTTTACTATAACAGAGGTCTGTCTCCAAGCACCTGGATTAATAAAGAGCAGGTGCCCAATGCCACTGGGACTTGGTCTTGATCCCTGAGGAACACCACGTGCTCAGAACTGTGCCTCCCGTACAGTAAGGGCAGCAACAAAATGGATTTAATTAGCAAGGGCTGTCCTTAAACAGATTCTCAAACCAGAGTCAATTATAAAGTGCACCAAAATGTAACATAAACGTATGGCTTTACACTCAACATTAATTCAGTAAAAATATTTCAGGGTACGTGCACTTGTGTGTGTGGGTGTGTGTTTATACAGGACAGAAGAAATTCAATATGAAATTGCTCCATTAGTCTTTTTTTTAAATCTGGTTTAATAGACAATTATACTTTAAATCATCTGGAGGATTAGATGTATTTCAGCCCAATCATCTCAATTATTTTTCTCTCAACTGATTGGCAGTGACTAATACTGATTGGCAGTGACTTTGAGAATCAAGAGTACTGCCCTTCTGTGTGACAGACTGAGTTTAAATGTCTTAACATGTGATGAATTTTGAATAATAATGAAATAAGCACTAAACACTCTTCATAAGATTTATTTTAGACAATAGAGGAATTCTTTACATTCAGGATCAATACTCTGTGTCCACTTTATAAAACTAAAAGGATTGGCGATTATTTGTTTCTTTGTTCATTTATGTACGTCACAGTGATGAAAGCATTTGGAAGACTGGTGGAATTAGAAAAAGTAGCAGAAATTGCTAAATGCAAAAATGATTAATCAAAATTCAGAGTCAAACTGAATTTTAAGAATTACGTTTTCTTAAAACTGGTAGTGTTGCTTATATCCAACAAGTCTGTTCTTCATTGAATAGCATACTCTGAAATTGTCACACATAGAAATACTAATATGTATATATGTATACGTAATATGTATATACATTTATGATAGTATTGACAATTGACAGTCACAATAGTATTGTGATCCATCCATCTTTCCATTTGGCTGTTTACATTTACTTGCCACCTTCTAGGTCCAGGCACTGTGTTTGTTGCTGAAATTTTAAAAAATGAATTAAGTTAAATTAAATTAAATTAAGATCAGTCTTTCTCTTAAATAATTCACAATGTAGTTGTGGAGGAAAACAGCCAAACCGATCATCAAAATTTGGTAGAAAAAAGTTCTTTATTTTAAATTACATATCATGTAATACGAGAGCACAAAGGAAAATGCTCCTTACAGGGGAGCCGACACTTGAACAATCTGAGTTTCTTCCAGGTATGTGTGAGCGGTAGCTCTTTTCTGGACATTTCAGTGTGTCGCTATGCATGATAAAGACAGCTACATTAGTGTGCAGTAGAGCTGTTTTATCCCTGCTATAATCCAATTTTCTGACATTATGAAGATTGATGGATTGCCTTAAATTCTTGTTCAGACACAAACACACTTATCCAATTACATCATTCTTTAAAAAATGTCTTAATGTGCCTATAACCACATAGCATAGCTAATTAGCATGATGTGAAGTAATTCCAAATGTAGTTTCTCTCTTTAGGCTAGGATCCTCTGACTAAATTGATACCCATCAGAGGTACCACTCTGGCAGAACAGAACTCTGATTTAGTTACTGGAGAACTGTAATCTTGTAAATTTGCCAATGTAATGACCACCTCCAGAACTTGCATTTCCAAAGGGTAGTATAGATGTTCTCACCAAGTAGCAGAAAGCTTCTAGATACCACTGTATGTTATCAAATAAATGAAATAATGAGTGAAAAAGTCTCTCCTGCAATTAATAAAAGACAATACAACCTGATTTCCATATTGAGAATTCAAGAGAGACTGTGTCCACCTTCTCATGTGGGTTTAGATTCACGTTTAAGCAACTGCAGAGGTATATTGCAAGTTTCATAGCTTGAAAAAAAAATCTGATGGCTATCATGTTGAGAATTTGTGCCTGTCTACAGGTAGTTATAAACTAGACAGTAATATGAGACTGTCGCCCAAAATGCATCCATCACCTGTCTCATCATTAAGATAGCATAATTTCCATAATCGCTAAATTGCATAATCACTACTCAATGCAGAAATATTAAGTGGAGTTAAGCATTGCATAGGCAGTGTCTGGAACACCAGTTCCAGGCAGTTCAATGCCTTAAAGATGAGGTCGATGGCTTGTGTCACACAGGCCGCAGTACGTTTCTGGAAAGAATTAGCAAATTGAATGGAAAACATGCTATGTACTATAGATTGCATGGGCTTTTGTAAGCTCCAAATTGCTACATTTTGGTTATCTTACACATCACTTCCTCCTGAGCTAATCATTCTGCAAATCTCTGGAAATCCGTAGCTCTCATCTGGATGAAAATTTATGTAAACTCATCTTTCAGAAGTTAAAGGTAGTAATGAAATATGAAACCTATGCATCTTTGAAATTTTAGGGAGTATATGAATATGATTATTTCAATAGATTCATGACATTACTATGCCCAAGATATCTCCGGCATCATAAAATAAGTGATTTACCTAAAAGTAATATGGCCCATTTCCTTTTATCATGGGATCACAGAAGTTCCTAAGACTTTAAAAATACGACGTTAAAACATGGCAGTTTACAGCCATTACTTTGCAGGACATCGCTAGGTTCTTACATTTCTAATCAACACTGTCATTTCCCACTGACTTTTGAGGCTTTCTGAGGAAGAAAAAATTATTTTTCCTCTTGATTTATTCTGCCTGTCTAATATGCAACCCTAACTCTGAATTTTTATGAGGCTTCTTTCAAATACACATTGGTGCAGTGGATGGTAAGCTGATGTTTAAACTAATAATTTTTTTTCCTCTGGGTTTATACAAAATTATTGGGTTCTAGAGATTTCTGTTTGGTAAAATAGTGAAACATAAAGTTCCGTATAACAATTTGAGGGCAGGGGGAGATATCACGGGAGGTGGTTTAAATTAAATGCATCAGCTAAGGGATGCTGGAAAATTCATGTTCTTGCTCAGTGACCTGTGAAACTTCTTACTACACCCATAGATAACATCTGGATGGACCACCCTAATTAAGCAAACACAGCAGGAAAACATCTCCTTATTGCTAACCCATCTGACACCTGCAAATTCCTCATTAAACCATACTTACCAATGAGAAGAAGGTTTTAGACATTAGCAAAGCTTACCCCCACCCTTCACTGCCACACCTAACGAAACTCAGTGACATGAGAAATCTACTCTGTTAAAATGTAGTCTCTCATCTGCCTGGCTTTAGTTTTAAAAGTTAGTGGTAACTTAAGTTTCTAGTCTTTTAATGTACAAAAATACACCACATTTAGCATACTAATTTGATCATGTAGCTGTTCAATCTGTGTGTAACTTTTTATTTGAATGTACACTATTTTAAGTTTTGAGTTTAATAAAATCAGAGATAAGGCCAATTATTTTTTCTCTTTAGGAATGTGTTCCCTCTTCCTCAAGAAAAATAGTCTAAAAAGAGCCCCACATAAGTCTATACTTGAGAATGTTCTGTAGGAAAAAAAAGTTGTTTGATCGACAAATAAGGTTTGGTAAATACTACATTCTTGATCTATCTTGAATGGTCACGTTTCATACAAGCATATTAATGTCTCTTAGAATTCCTGCAGGAAAGATTCTCACTTTCGTTGATGATAGGACATTTTTCCCACTGAAATACCCGTTAAAAGAATAAACTCTGGTACAACCTGTCCTAGGATATTCACCTATCTTAATTTCATTTAGTGTTTGCAAAGAAGCATTTCATATAATAAAGCTAGATAGCCCCGTATGGGACACCAAGGTCCTGTTCACTTGAAGGATTGGCATGGCCAGGACAGTATCCTGAGAAATCATGAAATGCCCACCATTTGGCAGCTGGAAAACTGGTATGAAAGGTATTGATCAATTCAGGCCATATCTTTCAACTTCTAACCCCTCTTATCTCCAACCTTAAAAAAAGAAAAGAAAAGAAAAGAAATTGAAAATGCCCTTTATTCAAACATAATACAAAGTAGGTGCCTTTTTGAATAACAATCCAGCCAAATGGAACAGTCTATCAGGACTACTAAGATGCTATCATTTCCATGACTTTGTGGGGTTGAAAACCTGCAGAGGTCTTTTCCAGAGCTGCTAACTTGATTCAACAGATGATGCCATAATCGGTCTTTGTGATTCTCGCACTGCCGTTTTTTCCTGCCATCACAGCACTTCCTCTGACGGAGCGTCATGGAATTGAAGATGAACATCTAACTTAATTTTTTTAATTTTTACTGATTATTCTCTCTTTTACACAGGTTTTACACATAATATATAAACTTATGTATACTATATATAAATATATGTATATAGAGAGAGTATAGGAAATATATACAGAGTATATTACAGATTACAGTATATATTGCAGGGTATAATATACAGATTTTAAGTCTACCATTCAGTTTTGACAAATTAATATACTCATCTGAACCACACTCATCAAAAGTTCTTTTTTGCCTTGCCAGGGGTCCCCAAGACTGCCCCCGAAGTTTAGTGATTTGCTAGGACCCCAGGACTCAGCCTATGGTCATACTCACAGCGGTGATTTATTCCAGCAAAGGACACAAAGCAAAATCAGCAAGGGGAAGAGGTGCACACGGCGATGGCTAGAGGAGGGCAGGTGCAAGCTCTCAAGAGCCCTCAGTCGGTGGAGTCACACGGGACGGGCTTCATCCCCCAGCAGCACGCTGTGACGACGCATGTGTAACGCTACCAACCAAGGAGGCTCACTGGAGACCCAGTGTCCAGGGTTTTTACTGGGGCTGAGCACTTAGACACACGTGCAAATTATGAGCATTTCAGAAAGAAAGCAGATAGTCAAGCATAAACCAATTATTTGCAAAACCAGTTTAGGCCCGTGAACCATTCTTATCAGAGAGTGGCAGGAACCCTCCTGAAACACAGATTCCTAGATGTCAGTCGAGGGCCAACCTTGCAAGCAGGCCTGGTGAAGACCGGAGGCTGGGGCCTGCCACGCTAACTCTTGTTTGCCCGTGTGTCCATTGGCCATCAACCCTTCACAAAATCACAGATCCACTTTCCATCAAAATAAATTAGTTTGACCTAGTCTAGAAATTCACATCGGCAGAATCATGTGGAATAACAAAATGTCATTTAACCATTTAATTTTGAAATATTGCCTGCATAATTCACAGTCCTAAAAGTTTTGGGGGCTTGACTTAGTCTGCATTTTAAATTACAACATTTTTATATCTCAGGAAACGGGGCTTTTAGAAGCTTCCAGCTCACCTTTGCACAGCTTGGCCACTAGAAAGGAAACTGAAGTCCCCTGCCACATGCCCATTTGGAAATCTCAGGTCTCTTAGTCCACTTGAGCTACTACAACAAAATATCATCGACCAGGTGGCTTATAAACAACAGAACTTTATTTCCTACAGTTCTGGAGGCTGGAAACCCAAGACCCAGGCCTCGGTATGGTCACATGCTGGTGAAAACCCTCTTCAGGGTTGTGACTTCCCCATGTGTCCTCACGTGGTGGGAGGGGCTACAGAGCTCTGTCAGGTCTCTTTTATAAGACCACTAATCTCATTCATGAGCTCTACTCTCATGACCTAATTATATCCCAAAGCCCCTTTCTCACCTCTAATTCCATCATCATCAAGATTATGATTTCAACATATTAATTTCACCAAGTATTCAGATGATAGCACCAGTGAAGAAAATCCTGATTGGCTGGGTTGAGTGATGGCTCACTTCTGACCAATGCCTGGAGCAAAGAAGGCTGGTTCAACTAGCAGTTAGAGCCAGTGGAGAGGTTACCAGAGGAGAGTGGTTTTCAGGAACAGCAGAATCCAGTGGCTGGAAGAAAGGACATATTAAGGGAGACCACCATCCCAATGTGACGATACGATATTAACTTTTTAAGATGCCTGTAAATTTTCAATTCCAAACCAAAGAGTTTTAATTTATTCAACAAGGTTATCACACTGGTAGGCACCTGGGACAACACAAAAATGAATTAGAAGGAAGATTCTGCTCTCACATTGTTCTAGACAATGGCAGTTACAACCAGCCATGTGAACATTCAGTAGAGCTTGTAAAGTGGGCAAAAGGCATTCCACTGGAAACCACTACATCTTCCACCTTAGGATCAAAAATGTTTTCTCCATTGCATTTGCACCTTCTTTGACTTCTTGATAAAGAAACTTATCTGCCAGTTATTTAGCCAGAAATCTAAATGCCAAGATTCAAACCCAGATCCACCATCACTTTGCCTTTCCAGGCAGCCAAGGGACTGAATGGATGGTACTTAGTAATCAAAACAGAAAGTAGACTTCAAAAGTTATTTGTTATCATTTTAAAAATAATGTTCATAATAGTAATATTTATTCTAATTGAACTGCACCCTGGATTAGAAGATGACATATTAAGATGTGAATATTTTCCCAGACTGACCTGTATATTTATTTCAATTCCTATAAATATTCCAGCAACATCTATATATATTTTTTTAAATAATTACAAGCTTGTTCTGAATTTTATTTTGAAAGTCACATGAACCAGAGGCGCCCTGCCAAGTTTGAAAAAAATAAGATAAAACTATCCCTGATTTCAAAACTAACAAAAAAGATACAGTAATAAATAAGAGTATGCTAATGAGGAAAAGATACACATGTTGATCAATATAACAAAATAATGTGTCCAAAAATAGACCTGCACATTGATTTTTGGCCAGGGCCAAAACCAATTTAACGGAGAAAGAATAGTGTTCAAGAAATGGTGCTCACACAATTAAATATCCATGTGACAAAAACATGAGCATTGATTCTTACCTCATCTCTTAACAAAAATCAACACACGCTGCTCTGTAGACCTATATGTAAAATCTAAAACTATAAAACTTCTCACATAAACTATGAAAAAATCTACTGTAAGTAGGTGGAGATTTCTTAGCTTTATAAAAACCACAATCCATAAGAATGAAATTGATAAATTTATTTTAAAATGATGACACTATAAAGAATCTGTACAGAGAAGCCAGACACAAATTAGAGAAAATATTGGCAAATCACAAATCTGGAGAGGGGCTTATAAAGAGCTCTCAAAATTCAATAATCAGAAAACAAGCTATCCAATTTTTTAAAAAAGGGTAAAAGCACATGAAAATTTGTTCAACATCATCAGTTACTAAAGAAATGCAAATTAAAACCACAAGGCAGAACCAAATACATCCAGTAGAACGACTGAAAAAAATCACCAGAGAAATTTTGGGTGTAATGGAAATATTCCATATCTTGATTATGGTATGGTTTTTTGACTGTCAAAATTCTGTCAAAACACAAAAATGAAACTAAAAAATCTGAATTTTACTTTATCTCAATTATACCTTGATTTTTTTTAAAAAAGAAAGAAAGCCCATGACTGACAAACAGTATTCATACACAGATGGAAATTATAAAGTGAACATTTTATTTGGCTTTTGGAGGTATGTTCTCCAATTACAGGCCAGAAATTATAACTGTTAAGTAAACTCAGAAAACACAGTAAAGCTATCACATGTGAGTAAAAATTACCTTATTCATGTCTATGGATGGAGAGATGATTGATGGATAGATACAAGATAGACATGGAGAGGTATATTCATCTTCAATATGTTTTTTTGCACAAAATCTTCTTTTAAAATGGTGATTGTTAAGCCAAGATCATTGCTGGCAAGTTAGTCATCTAAACTAGGCCAAGTAACAGAAACTATAATAAAAGACGCAACATCTCTAATTTGAAACAAAACAAAATGAGTATAATCCAATCCTCTTTCCCTGAGACGTCTAAGGAAATGAGTGATTTCTCAGTACTCTGGACTTAAAGAAAATGCTTTCGCATGTCATGAAAAATATATGTATTAAACGCAGGAGTTCCTGTCGGTGACTCCTGATCTGACCTCCGTTTACCACCCTTGCAAAGTTCCTCTTTACAGTTCAGGTTGTGTAAGTTTTTCTGCTTCTACTTTTAAGAGAATCGTTGATTTTGTGCTTAACATCTGATCTTTACCTTTTACAAAAGAGCACAATGGATTAGAGAGAGTTTTCCAAGACTGAACAGTAATCATGAGGAATGGAGCCAGACAGTCTGAATCTTGAGTCTTCCCTCTCAAAGACTGTTGAGTATCCCTAAGGAACATGCACTGTGAATTTTGATGTAGATGTATTTATACATCAATGTGTGGATGCTGTTTGAAATTTGACCTGCTGGGGCTAGAGCCAGATCACACTATCAAATCACACTCATTAAGGATACATTGGGGATAGGTAATGAAAAAGCACCCCAGCCCAAGGAAGGTTAATTTACCAAGTGGTCCAAGAATGTGGAGGAGACAATTCAAACATCAGCAGACATCTCCATGTGGGGAAGCAGTCAGTCTCGGAGTCTGACCCAAAACACAAAGAAAGCCAGCTGTATGGGTCAAGCAAGACTCTGCAAAGGGAGAAATGAGACTGAGCCAGGTCTCTCTGAGGTGTCCTCCTTCTAATTGGTTCGGGGATGCATCATAGAATGACATATATATGAAGTGTCTTTATAAATATATATGAAGAATCACTTTATCACATCTACTGTTACAACTATTTCACACTGAGCAAAATAATGCAGATATTCTTACCACAAATCAGTGATGAAGAAACTGAGGTCCTCTTGCTTGCCAGGGTCACGCATCCCAGAAAAAGAGGTCAGACTCAGTTCTTTGAACTTCAAATGAAGTGTCCTTTCCCCTTTACCAAATTGCTTCTTGTTTGATAAATTCTGGAAACGTAGACAGCTAATCCTTAATGTAGAATTAATTCATTATTGAGGTGTCTGGGCTGCCTCATTTAATTAACTTTGTGTATGAGAAGGAAGGAGTGGTAAAATCTTAGAGTGCTGATGCTTTTAAATCTTAACTTGGCTGGTGCTTTTTAGGGTCCTAGACTGATGGCCTGCAGGAGGCAATATCTTGGAGTCAAGGGTTAACACTGAGATTGCGACGAAACCAAAACAGTTTATATAATCCAAAATCCAGGATATTTGCTTTTATTTTTTATTTGCTAGGACATCCAGTATAACCTCTGTAGTTCATCCCTCAATTATGCATATGTATGTATTTATAATTAATCAAAAGTATTAAATTAAAAATGCATATTTTATATATGAGTTTATGTGTACGGGGACACACACTGTGTTCCCAGCCATGTCCACCAAACCTGCTCCCCAGCCTTCAGCCTCTTGTCAAGTGGAACCAATTAGGTTATTGCCATAACTTGACTTTTTCATTCCTCATCTCCAACACCCAAAACATCAGAATGCTCTGCCTTCAAAATATATCTTCATCTAATCACTTGTCACTTTACCAAGCTGGTCCACACTGGGCCAAGGCCATCATCTCTCATGCGGTCTCCTCTAGAAGCCCCCTTCCTTTTCCTCGTCTCTCCACTCTTTGCTCACTATAGTCCAACTCTATACAGTCACTAAAGGGAACATTCTAAATTGTAAATTATCTTGTATATGCAATCCTCTTGCTTGAAATTCTTTAATGGCTTTCCATTATATGCAACATTACATTTGGAAAAAAACCCAAACACACATCCATGACCAACAAAGGCCCACATCATCGACCCTGTGAACCCCTCAGTTCTTCTAGCACTGTTGAGCCCTCTCAGGATAAATCAGTAGGCATGCCCATCTCCACCTCAAGGCCTTTACATTTGCTGAAGGTCTGTAACTCATCCTCTCCCCAACATGTCCCCAGAACTGGAATCATTCTCATCCTTCCGGTCTTTGCTCAAATGTTCCATTTAGAGATAGATTATCCAGAAACAACTTCTGTGGGAAAAAAAATGCTCTACCAACTTCCATGTGATCACTGCTATCCTATTGCTCTCCTTCATTTTCTTACAGCAATTATCATTGCCCAAAAGTACACAATTTCTGCATTTATTTACCGTCTTAGCCCAAGAGAGCAGGCTCCGGGATGGCAGTGACTCGTTTGTCTGGCTTCTTATGAAATACCCAGTGCCTTGACTAACAGCTGGTTTCTCCGAGGGGTTCACAGTGGATGCTGGTGTCAGCGGCCCCATCCTCTCCACCGGCAAGTGCACCCATCTCCCAGCTGAAAGGAAAGCTTGCTGATCTCTGGGGAGTCCCGTCACTCTCACCTGAGAGGCTCCACGCTCCCTAGCAAATGTGGGGCTTGGCCAATGTTGACTGGCACAGTACAGAAGTCTGCCCAGCTTGCACCAGCCAACCAGGATGAAGAAAATTCTGTCCAATTTGTGCTCCAGTGTTTCTCTGAAGGGTTAGCATCAAACCGGTATCCAGCTGACTCCCTACATCTGTTCTTGCCTTGCTTCTTCTCTGCCATGCTACACGCTACTCCTCTCCCCTTTTCCCCCTCAAAGATCCCGCCCTCAGTAAATCACTTAAAGTAGAATCAGCATCTCAAGCTCTGCTTCTGGGGAAACTGGAGGAAAACAGCATTCAATAAATATCTTATGCATGAATGACTATTGCCCAGCAAGCCCAGTTAATGAAAGCAGCAGACTTCGAGCCTCAAGATGTAATTCCTTTGAACCAGAAGAAAGACTTGAACGTGGAATGCTTTTTATATTAGTTTAACTCAACTTTTCTGAAAGTCTCACCTAATTTTTTTAAAAAAGAAAATAAGAAAGAAAGAAATCATTAGCTTTTGTATTAAGATATTCTTAAGAAACATTACATAATTTAATCCTCCCACAAAAAAATGCTTTGAGATTGATATCAGCATATTAAAAGACCTAAACGAATGTAAACCCCTATAAAATATTCACACACTAATCCTGGAACCTGTGAATCTGCTGTTTCAGACAGCAAGGGTGCAGATGGAATTAAGGTTGCTAATCCGATGATCATAAAATAAAGAGAGTATCCTGGGTTATCCAGGTGGGACCAGCATAATCATAAGGGCCCTTTAAATTCAAAGAGGAAGGCAGAAGAGGAGGTCAAAGTCAGAAAATGATTCTGTGTCTTTTATCCTACTGGATTTGAAGTCGGAGGAAGAGGCCAAGGGTCCTGGAAAGAAGGTGGCCTCTAGCAGCTTGAAAAGGCAACAAGTAGACCCTCCCCTAGAGCATCCAGAAGGAACATAGACCTGCGGACACCTAGATTTCAGCCCAGAGAGATCCACTCTGGACTTCTGACCTCCAGAAATGTAAGATAATAAATGTGTGTAGTTTAAAACCACTTTTGCAGTAACTTGTTGCAGCAACAATATGAAACTAATAGATGCAGTAAATAAGCTGGTTTGCTGTTGTTGAATTCAAAGTTCATCAAATATATTGGAGGAAGGACCACATTTTCTTTAAATGCCTGTTAACATTTTTTTGTTACATTTAGCCATCTTCATTATTAAATAACTCTAACCACCATTATTATTATACCTAAATTAACCTGATTTTCTGAAATGTAGAAAAGTCTTTTTTTTTTTTTTACAATGTACTGCTTCTGTTTCTGTAAACTGTCTACAAATTGTAGCAGAGGGAGAAAAAATAACATGATTAAATATTTAAAGGTACAAGGCACAAACCATGGCTTGGTGTAAATAATGGAAAAATGTTGTTTGTATAATTTTTGTAGCATGTGGAACCGGATTCACTCTTTTAAAATAAATATTTATTCAAAATGATAGAAGATAATCTTGCTCCCGTATATAAAATACAGAGAAGATCTTTAAATGAGCAGCAGCAGTGCTATTAGCTTTCGAAGCCTTAAACGTGAAAAAAAATCTAAGTAGCATCTTTCAAAGTACCCAATACTTTGCCACACACACAAATTCAACAAATGATGAATAAAGTCAATTTATCTTCTGTGTCCTATGGGTTTACCATTCCAGAGATTCATTATTCTCATCCTCTAGCCTGGGAAATACATTGAAATACATCGTCCTTGATCTTCAAACTACCCCCCTTTCTCTACCACCACTGACATTCTTGACAAAGTGTTTTATGTTCATTAACCACCTTCCATGCACTGAGATCTGATTTTTTTAAAGTATAGTCAGTTTACAATGTGTCAATTTCTGGTGCACAGCGTAATGTTTGTCATACATGTACATACATATATTCATTTTCATATACTTTTTCATTGTAGATTACTACAAGATACTGAATATAGTTCCTTGTGCTATACAGAAAATTGGTGTTTATCTACTTTAGATATACCAGTTAATATTTGCAAATCTCCAACTCCCAATTTATGCCTTACCACCCACCTTTCCCCCCATAAAAATAAAATTGTTTACTATGTCTATGAGTTTGTTTCTGTTTTGTAGATAAGTTCATTATTGTCTTCTTTTTTCTTTTCTAAAGACTTAAATATAAAACAAGACACTATAAACCTCCTAGAAGAAAACATAGACAAAACATTTTCTGACATAAAATCTTACCAATGTTCCCCTAGGGCAGTCTACCCAGGCAACAGAAATAAAAGCAAAAACAGACAAATGGGGCCTAATTAAACTTATAAGCTTTTGCACAGCAAAGGAAACCATAAGCAAAACAAAATGACAACTTATGAAATGAGAGAAGATATTTTCAAATGACGCTACTGACAAAGGTTTAATTTCCAGAATGTATAGACTGCTCATACAACTTAATGACAAAAGCAAACAACCCAATCCAAAGATGGGCAGAGGAACTAAACAGGCAATTCTCCAGTGTTTTCTGATTTTTATTGACCCTCCCCACTTCCTACCAGCATCACCAGTGCTTGAGATTTCAGATTAATAGATATCCATGTAGCACCTGCATCAGCATAGCTTCAGGGGGACTTAGAAACGTGTTAGGTATAGCCCGTTCTGTGTATCTAGAGGTCCTGAGTGGCATGAAGCCATGCAAAGATTAAAATGTTCAAGACAACAGAGCCACTGTGGTGGAGCTGCCTTGGAACTGGAAACCACTTCAACTGACTCTGTATCTAGAGGTTCACAGAATGTTTGTGGACAGGTTTCTAATCTTGGAATGTTTTCAGGCAAACATCTATACATAGGGAATTCTCTCCCTTATATAATTAAATGTTTAAAAATTACTCTATTTTTTAAATGACAGGATTCTCTTTTAAGTAATTGCTTTGTTTTGAATATGAGCTTAATTAACTTTGTGGCTCTCAGTTTGTGCTGGACATTTGTACAGTAAAATGTATAATTCATCATCAAATTCTTTACAAAGTTTAGCAACATATATCATTGTGTAAGTTATTCCTTAAGACTAAACCAAGTACTTGGGTTCTCACTAAGATTATTCAATGTATTAACTAATACATTAAGTAGGAAGGTGTGTTAATTCAAAAACAGTACTACAATGGTATAAAATCCGCTGATATCTGGATTTTGTAATTCTATGTCCTCTAAATAAATGTGAATTTGCAGAATGCCCTATTAGAACACATGCATACTTGTCTGATTCCAAAAAAAATTTAAGTGAAACTGTCTTTATTCCATATATTATTCTTTTCATCAATGTTTCTTTATGAAATAACCAAACACTAACTTGCATGAAATTCATACTTTAGAAAACTTTAAATATACTTCCAATTTCATGAGAAAAGCTAAATGTTCAAAGGTGTTAAAATTACTGATGTCATATAAAGGATGATCTTCCAAAAGACTAAGGCACAACCACTCATGTAATTTGTCACATCCTTACTCAAAATTAAAAGCCACATCTTTGGCACGTTGTACCTTTTCCACACTGACATTTACAAAACAAGCTGCAAAGTTAGGTGCCTTCTTATTTTTTTTTATCTGAGTTCTTATTTTTCAGATAAAGGAGACTGTTCAGTGTAAAATATTTAATACTAGTTAATAACATTACTGAGTGCATTTTATTATCAGGGAAAAAAGAACAGATCCCATTTTTGCATATAGAAGTTTTAACTTTTATGGGCACGCTAATTTTATACATGGACATGCAAAATTCTCTATCTTTCAAACATCCTGAAATATATTTCCTTCTTTTTGTGTGAAAATATGATAAACTGGAATAATGACTTCATTTTCTATGGTTTGAATGATAAAACACATTTTGAGAAGTAGCTGACTGAATATGTGAGACATCTAAATGAATAAAAGGGATTTAATAATAATGAAGTTGTAAATATTGGTATTTTTCCTACTTTACATTTGTGTTTTCTTATTACTTTTGTAAGAAGCAGCTACTTGATTAGACATCCTTAGAACTGGTAGTATTATTTACAAAAATGTGTATAACTTTCATTTCCAAAAAAATATTTGAGAAAGGATATAGTATGCCAGACAAAATATTTCAACCATACCAAAAAACATTGAGATTCTGACCACAAATTAGAAAATGTAGAGTTTATAACCTAGAGACTCCTAAAGGAAATGTGAGGGTGTTTTTGTTCTGCCTGTTACTGAACTCCGCAGTTGTATTCCTGCTGAGCACAAGGAAAATTGACCTACATTTTATAGGCTCTCCATTTTCTGTGTAGTAGAGAATGGCTTGGAAAAATAGAGTCAGAAAATTGTCATTCAATTGCTTGGGGAGCATGGCTTCAACTGGTAGATTTGATTTATTAATATTGATTTTTGTACCAACTTCGCAAAGCCGCATGTTTATTTTCCAGTCAAAATCAAGTATCCTTTTTTTTGCCAATCAGGGACACATACTTTTACTTTAAGTTTTGCTGATGGACTGGTATGAAGAGAATATTGAGCTAATATTTTATGAAATCTACAATGTTAGGCCCTGAAGTGAAGAAAATGGAAGAAAAGTCTAATTTCCTATCAACAAGCATGAACTCTCGTGAGGCAGGCAGACACAATGACTAGTATGATGGCTCTAAGTAGAAGTGAGTGTCAGGAAACTTGCTGGGCAGCACAAAGGACAGTTTTAGTTGTGACAGTTGGGATCAGAAATGACTTAACCGTGAAAGGAGAGCTTCCCTTGCTGTCAAGATGGAGATGGAGTGGCAGAACATTCTGAGATGACAAAATAGCAGGAAAAAAATGGCAAAGTGGCTGGGCATGGTAGGGCCAGAGTTAGTAAATAGTCCAGTGTGGCTGGAATTGTTGGAAAAGATACAGAAAGAGAAGAGTAGAAAGACCGTGCAGGTGATTAGAGAAAAGAATGTAAAGTAAGACAGTGTGACTGGTGAGAACAGGAAACAGTCTCGACACCACTGTCCAGAGCTAGAACCTGCTAGACTTTTCCAACTAGATGTAGATACTAGCGTAGGGGCATGTTGGGGAATTACACCCACCAGCCCACATCTTTATGTCTCCTCCAGCTGCTCACAAGTTCTTTGGTCTCTTTTTTATCATGTCCCATATATCAAATCTACTTTCCTCCAAAAGTCCCATGTGTGGGGTCTAGAACCCAA
Source organism: Camelus ferus (assembly GCF_009834535.1). NCBI lineage: Eukaryota > Metazoa > Chordata > Mammalia > Artiodactyla > Camelidae > Camelus > Camelus ferus. Next base: position 8,739,803 of record NC_045698.1, on the reverse strand, counting down.
ACACACCTGCAATATCTATTCTTCAGAACAGTGTATAAAAGTAAACCATGTAAAGATCAAAAGGAGGAAAAATAAATTCTTTATTCCTTGACATATGAATTCACAATGAGATTGTGAGGTAGGCAGTATGAGGATCCCTGTTTTTCAGATGAGAAATTGTGCCTACACTATTTCTATTCCAAAAAATAAAACCAAAGCAGAATGACCTCTGCTATCCTTTCTTTTATAACAAATTAGAATACAAATTAAGATTTTGGGAGAGATTATTTTGATGGTAATTCTCAACAATAATATTTTCCTTTTGAGAAGAATTGATATGATTAATTTTAACAGTTTTGGATAATAATTATTCACATAAATATAATTCAAATTTAGAGAGCTAAATCTCATAGATTAAAAGTTTATTCATGAGATTTCTTGTTAATGCTGAATCCATATTTCATTTTCTTATCTAAATCAGCACATTATAATGGCATACTCAAGAGTATTACTGAATATTTCTTTTGTACTAAGATAATTTCTAGGAATATCCAGCCTGATATGAACAATGGATATTTAAATATAGATGGAGAGTAAAGAACTTACTAAAAACTTAAGGGAAATGTAACCTTTAATGAAAAAGAATATGAAAACGAATATATGCATGTATATGCAGGACTGGGACACTGTGCTGTACACCAGAAATTGACACATTGTAACTGACTGTACTTCACTTAAAAAATAGTTAAAAAATTAGGGGAAAATATAAGTACATCAATACATTGCAATTCATGTATTGCTTGCCATAAACTTTACAAAAATATATTTGAGCTTGGAGTCACTTTCATTTCTCAGTGACAACAGAAAGCCATAGGGTGAGAATTCAAAATGTAGGAGTTTAAAGCAGCATCTCGTTGACCCCACTGAGTGATAATTCTTTCATGTCTTATTATAAGACAATATAACTGTAATTGTTTAAAAAGATGCTCCTGAGGGAATGACATCACCAAGAGGGTGACATAGGTCAAACCTGCCTTCCCTCCCCTTCACAAGAACTGAGAACAGGACACCACTGAGAGAATTCTAGAACAAAAGAGTGAGGTTGAAGCACCCCCTGCACCTCAGACACCGGGACAGATTGCATTAGAAGGTAACAGAAGTGCTACATGTGGATGGCGTTGTCCTCCCTCAGATCCACACAGCACCACAGGGAGACACCTCCCCAGAGCCTCCTGTTCCTTCAGTGAGAAAAGAGAACCTGGAGGGAAAAAGAGCACCCTGCTTGTGGGTCACTTTGTGGGAGCCCTCATTCTGATCTTGCACCATCGAGGTTGCAAGGAAATCTGCGAGGTGCAATCACTGGGACATTTGAAGAGAGAGTGCAGCCTGTGGCTTCCCCACCAGAGGATCCAGGCAATCAGGGAGCCCATCCTACAGCCTCACTTGGGTAGGGAACCCGGCCAGCAGTCCTATCCAACTGTTCTCAGCCAGTGGCACACCCCCGATCCCTGTCCTCAGATCGCTAATAGTTGTCTCACCAAAAAATGGACCATAATATCAGATCCCACCTGCCCAAGAAAGTTACCAGCAGATGCAGAAACCCAAACTGAGCTGACTGCTGAAGTCTAGAAGAAGAGTCCCATTATACAAATGCACAGATACCAACATAAGAAATCAAGGATCACAAAAAGAAAGGTACATATGACACCACCAAGGGAAACTAATAAAGATCCAACAACTGACCCTAAAGAACTGGAAATCTGTGAACTGTCAGAAATAGAATTCAGAATAATTCTCTTAAGCAAGTTTAGTGAACTACAAAAAAACACAGACAGATAACTAAAAAAAATTAGCAAAATAATGCACAAACAAAATGAGTAGTTTTACAAAGAAATAGTTTTTCTGCATAAAAAAATGCAGAAAGCATAGAGTCAAAACAAAGAATTCAGTAGTTTTAAAAGTGGATTCCACCATATGGAAGAAAGAATCATTGATGTGGAGGTTAGGACACTGGGAGTTACCCAGTCAGAGCTGCAAAAAGGAAAAAGAAGAATGAAAAAGGAGTGAAGAGAGCCTTCAGGAATTATAAGGTATGACGAAAATAAACAATGCTTGCTTCATGGGAATTCCAGAAGGAGAAGACAAAGAGAAAGGGACAGAAAGTATATTTAAAGCAATAATGGCTGAAAACTTCCCAAACCTGGAGGGAGAAATGGACATCCAGATCTGTGAGGCCCAAAGGACCCCAAATAGGTTAACCTGAAAGGGCCACAATGAAACACATTATAATTAAATTGTCAAAAGTCAGAGACAAAAAAAAAAATTTAAGAAACAAGAGAAAAGAGAGAAGTAATGCACCAGGGAGGCCCCATAAGACTAGGACAGATGTCTCAACAAAAGCAGAAGGGAATAGAATGACATATTCAAAGTATGGAAAGAAAACAACTGTCAACCAAGAATTCTACAGCCAGCAAACTGTCCTTCAGAAATAAATGAGGGGTAAAGACTTTCCCAAGCAAACAAAAGCTGAGGGAGTTCATTACCAGCAGGACTGCCTTCCAAGAAATGCTAAAGGGAGAACTTTGAGTGGGAGTAAAAGAACACTAATTAATATCATAAAAACACAAAAAGACAGCATCACTCTCACTAGCAACGGTAAACACATAGTGATCGATTCTGCAATATGGTCATGAGAGTGGAGAAGTTACTTACAACCCTAGCTTAAAAGTTTGAAAATGGAATGGGAACATTTTCCATATTCATGGATTGGAACTATTAATGTGAAAATGTCAATACCACCAAAAGTCATCCATAGATTGAATGCAATCTTCATCAGGATTCCAATGGCGTTTTTAACAGAAGTAGAAAAGCACTTTTAAATTTATATGGAACCTTAAAAGGACCCCAGATAGCCAAAGTTATCTTGAAAAAGCAGAACAAACAGGAGTCATCACATTTTCTGATTTCAAGCTATGCTACAAAGCTACAGTCATCAAAACCTTATGGGTACTGGCATGAAAACAGACAAATACACCAAGGGAACAGAACTGAGAGCCCAGAAATAAACCTATGCATATACAGTCAACTAATTTTCAACAAGAGAGCCAAGAATATTCAGTGGAGAAAAGACAGTCTTCAGTAAGTGGTGCTGGGATAACTGAATATTTCATATGTAAAAGAATGAAACTGGAGGGGTACCTTACACTACTCACAAAATTAACTCAAAATGCATGAAAGATCTAAATATAAGACCTAAAGCCATAAAACTCCTAGAAAACAATATAAGAATAAAGCTCCTTGACGTGGATCTTGATGATAATTTTTTTTAGACATGACACCTAAATCACAAGTAACAAAATCAAAAATAAACAATTGAGACTACGTCAACTAAACAGCTTCTGCACAGCAAAAGAAACAATCAACAAAGTGAAAAGACAACCTACAAAATGGGTGGGGAAAATATTTGCAAATTATCTATCTGATCAAGGGTTAATATTCAAAATATATACAAGATTCATACAATTCAATAGCAAAAAGCAAATAACTCAATTTTAAAATGGACAAAGGAACTGAATTTCTCCAAAGAAGATACTTAAAAGGCCAACAGGTACATGAAAAGTTAGTCAACATCACTAGTCATTAGGGAAATGCAAATTAAAACCACAGGGAGATATCACCTCACCCCTGTTACAATGGCCATCATCAAAAGGAAAAGAGATAACAAATGCTGGTGTGGATGTGAAGAAAAGGGAACCCACTTTTGGTGGGATGGTAAACTGGTGCAGCCGCTATGGAAAACTGTATGGAGGACCCTCAAAAATATTAAAAATGGAACCACCAAATGACCCAGTAATTCCTCTTCTGGAAACACCCAAAGGAAAAGAAAATGCTAATCAAAACGATAATCTGCACTCTCATAGTCATAGCAGCATTATTTATAACAGCCAAAGCATGGAAGCAACCTAATTATCCATTGAAGGATGAATGGATAAAAAAGTTGTGAGATAGATAGATAGATTAGATAGATAGATGATAGATAGATAGATAGATAGATAGATAGATAGATAGATAGATATACATACAATGGAATATTACTCAGCCATAATAAATGAAGAGATCCTACCATCTGGACAACACAGATGGACCTTGAAGGCATTATATTAAGTGAAATAAGTTAGAGAAATACAAATACTGTATGACTCACTTGTATGTTAGATCCAGAAAAAAATGAGAACAAACACCAAACTCATAGAAAGAGATCAGACTACTTGTGGTTACCACAGGCAGAGAGTAGGGGAGGGAGAAATGGAGGAAACTGGTCAAAAGATTCATAATTCCACTTATAAGTACTAGGGATGTAATATGGTTAACACTGCTGTACAATACATAGGAAAATTAAGAGAGTAAATCCTAAGAGTTCTCATGACAAGGACAATATTCTTTTCTTCTTTCTTTTCTTTTTATTGTATCTTTATGAGAAGATGGATGTTAGCTGAACCTTCTGTGGTTATCATTTTGCATTATATGTAGCATCAAACAGTCACGCTGTACACCTTAAACTTAAACAGTGATGTATATCAATTATGTTTCAATAAAACTGGGAAAACAAAGATGCACCTCAGTCTGTTTATAGCATGTACATTGTACAATTCAGAAATTCTTTCAATAATTGAAAGATGAATATTTTCATCAAATAGTTATTGTAAAGCATATAAATCTCTAACATAAAGTAACTATATTCTGTGATTTCCCTCGTGGCATTTTCTTTACTTGTTTATTAGTTGGTTATTTTTCTTACTACTACTATAATTCATTCCAACAAGAATTTGAACTAAACAACAGACAAAAAAGAAAAAGGAAGTTACAACGTGTGGCTTAAGTAACTTCTACAGTTAACTCTGTGTTAAAAATAAATAATATTTGTTTTAATCTTCTGTGCTTGTGATTTTTCATCATGTGCCCAACTATGAAAATCAGGCAGCATGGACTACAGGAATTGCTCTTAAACTGGAACAAAATAACTTTTGTCCTGGTTATATGTCCAAGTCCTTTCGCTTGAATAATTTACTTTTCTTCTAAATTAAGCATAACATATCAATATTTCTTCCTCTTCCTTTTTTTCTTGAGTACACCCATTCCTAGAGTTACTACCAATATTTGTGAAAACAAAAAGTAGGAAAATAAATCACTGGAGAAATACTGTGAAAAACTATAAAACGTATCAGTGATTTGACAATGTTAATATACAAGGCGAATCTCTCAATGAGACTTCTCATATTCGTGAGCTTATTTTATAGGGAGTCAGAAAAAAGCAGTAAAATGATCACCCAAATGAATAAAAAATTGCATGTTGTAGCTACCAGGAAGGAAGCATGCCTGGAGTCATAAATGTTCGTAAAAGCGGCCACGCCTTTTCTGGGATGTTCAGGGACTCCCCTCTGAAAGAGATATCAGTTCGGAGAGGGGGGAAATGAGACTCCTGTTTTCTCACCCTGTCACTAACAGTGATTCTGTGAACGTGTTGCACACATTTCCCTGCGGGTGTCATAGCACCGCTGCAGGTAATGCACCTGGGGGTGTAACTTCAGGGTTGCATATTTCCACACTTGTTAGGTTTTGCCAAAGGGTGTATTTCAACTTATATTTACATTTCTACAATCATTCCCATGGTTCCACATCCTCACTGATACTTGACATTATCTAACTAAAATTTTTACCAGTCTGATAAATATGAAATGGTATTTCATTGTGTCGTATCTCCCTGACTACCTATGCACTGGAAAATTCCTTGCAGGTTCATTGGCCGCTCTTATATTCGCTCCTTTAAATTGCCTATTTTCCTCTGAGTTACTTATATATTTTTATTCAGATTTAGATTTTTTCTATCTTATGAATATCACACATTGCATTGATGTTTTGCAAATATTTTCCTAACTCTGGCCTATCATCTCACTTTTTACACTTTTCCTTTTTTTGATGAATAGCAAATTTCCTTCATTTTTTGGTTTTAGAGTTTTTCTTCATTTTAATGTGGTTGACAATAGTAATCATTTCTTTTGTTGTTTTGCTTTGTGTTACTGGCTCAAGAAATTTTCCCATAAAGTCAAGTCATGAATGGATTCTCCTATTTTATCTAAAATTGTGTATGTTTTGTTTTTTATATTTGAATTACCCAAAATGTATTTTTTTGCATACATAAAGAAGGCATTCAATTTTATTCTTTACATGTGGACAACTAATTGCCCCAGAACTCTTTATTAAATAATCCATTCTTTCCCATCCGATCTATATGGACAAAGCTGTCATGTATCAGATTTGTGTGCACCTGTGCCACTTCCAGTCTATTATATTTCTTCGATCAGTTTGCTCATTGCTGGGTCGGCAATAAGGTGTCTTAATTATGGCACTTTACGTCCTTGTATCTAGATGAAAACTCCCTTCAACCTGTTCTTCTTCCCTTGAAGGGGTGTAAAAAAGAGGTGCAGATTTAATATGTCACTGTGACTCCCTAGGAAAAGCCAAGAGTGAATTGAAGGACACCATTGGGGAAATTGGCCGCTAGACGGGTGAAGGTGATAACCACTAAGGAGGTGGTGATGAAGACTGAGAGAAATGAATGAACACCATCAAGATTTAGGCGGTGAGACAGACACAGTGGTTTGTGGATGTGCTGGTGAGGGAAAGAAATGGATGGTGGATGACTTCAATGCTCTTGCTTGAAGAAATACAGGAATGATGGTGCCGAGCTTGGTGACAGAGAACACAAAGGAGGGTAAAGATGATCGGTTACTTATTCAGGAACTAGCAAATCTGTGACTCAGCCAGCATTAGATCAGAGTTTAACCTACCAAAACAGAACGAAACAGAGCAAAACAAAACATGGCTTTTTTAGATCCATGATCCATTTAGATTTTCTATTTGTCCCTGGACTTGATGTGTCTGCTGTTGAAAAGGAGAGAATGTCGGCAGATGACTATTACTTGAATACATGAGATTGAGGGATAAACTGTGGGACTGTAGATGCTGGTACTATTTCTCAATGAATAAATCAGTTTTTATTTTGAACAATGTACTGTCTCCACAAGATAATCATTTCAGACTGGCCCCAGATAGGTTTCCTGCTTTTTAAGAAGTTTATCTCCCAGAGATTTCACTTTCCATCCATTTTTCTACCTATTGGCACTCAAGGAAATGAAGAATTATTGCCATGTTAGAACAGAAAGGAGCTAAAGACTGTGTGGGTCTGTCACCCACCCTACACTTCAAGGGAAGCAGCTGTGACATAAAGGCTAAGAGTTTAGACCCTAAGCTAGACCGCCTGGGTTCAATTCTCCCTGAAAGCTTGTATGATTTAGGAAGTTACTTAACTCTCTCTGTCTCAGGTTTCTCTTATGGTAGCGACAATATTACTACTACAGTCATGTAACTGTAATCGCAGGGCTTACACAGTGACGGTCTGAGTGGTGGCTGGCGCACAGTAAATGGTCAATAACACCATCTACTTTGTTATCAAATTTTACTTCCATGGAGGAGGTACTTGAAATCCCGAATTACCACCAATTGCCCTTCATCATGCAGTCAGCCTCTCGGGTGTAGGATAAGGGCCAGAATCTATTTCTTTTCTTTCTGATTTAATATTCTTTCCAGAAGTCTGATTTATAGTTTCCCTCCACCAAACATACATATAAAAGTAAAATGCATATCCTACACTACAGTATCTTCATTCACTTATGAATTATATCTTGATGTTCATCTTCGTGCCAGGAGGAAAAGACAAATGACACACTGATACACTGTGTATGTGTGTCATATACACACATGTCATCAGTATAATGATAAACTACACAAGTGATGCTTTATCACCTAATGGATGAAGTGATGTTAGAGAGCCATTCTTCTCACGGGTGCTCCCTTCTGAGGAGTAGAAAGGCCAACTACAACTGTTCCAGAATGAGCCAGGGGCGAGGAGCACACCCAGACAGAACGAGGGAGCTCCTGAGCGTGCCAGTGAGGGTGGAGACGATGGATCTGAGACCCCAAAGGGAAAAAAATGTGAAAGAAAAAATGGAGAAATAGGGGAAAAGTTTTAAAACATTTTGAGGTTCCCTTCTTTCTTTAAAAAAAATTTTATTGACGTGTAGTTGATTTATGTTAGTTTCAGGTGTACAGCAAAGTGATTCAATTATATATATTCATACATACATACATTTTCTTTTCAGATTCTTTTCCATTATATGTTACTGCAAGATATTGAACATAGTTCTCTGTGCTCTACAGCAGGTCCTTGGTTTTTCATCTATTTTATACACAGTAATGTGTGACTATTAACCCCCAACCCCTAATTCATCCCTTCCCTCCCCTTCCCCTGTGGTAACCATAGTTTGTTTTCTATGTCTGTGGGTCTGTTTTTGGTTTGTAAATCGAATTTGAATCTTTTTTTAAGATTCCATAAAAGTGATATGATATAGTATTTGTCTTTCTCTGTCTGACTTACTTCACTCAGTATGATAATCTTGAGGTTCCCTTTTATCCAACTTTGAATGGATTCATATCTGTCTGGAGATGAAAGAACACAAAAGTTTTGAACGATTATGACCATCTATGAGTAAGCTAAGGGAAATTTTGGCAATGCCTACTACCTGAATGCTTTCCCAGATTCTGCAAGGCATAAAAATAACTACGAATCTATTACACTATTGCATCATAAGTAGGGGCATATATTTTCAATAAGGTTAACATACTTTAAAAAAATAACCATCTTCTGTACATAAGAGTTTAAAGTCCAATCCATGAGGGTGGATTTAAGAGTATGCATAAATTGTTAATCAGAAGGACATAGCAGAATTTCAAAGGCTTGGCTGCAAAATGCATGATAGGTGCAAAGGGAGGGTTTGTCGCAAAGACTACAATTTGGGTTAGTATTAAACCCAAAATGTTAAAACAAATTTTTTTTAATACCCACTATTTTTTTTCAATGGCATAGAAAGAAGAGTGGATAAAACCAAGAGGCAAAAACATTAATCTTCTACCAGCTTTAATGTGGTAAAGCAAGACGCTTTCTCTTCCATAAGGAAAATTTTATTGGAGATTTATTTTTAAGAGGATTTCTGTTATTAGGAAAGTAAGATTAAAAAGCAAAACTCCATTACCACCCCATTATAAAAGTTCTGGCTGTTCTCTGAACCCAGTTGTAGTTCAAGAGAAGTCACATGGCACACGTGCACTCTCACACCCAGAAAACTCCCGCTAACCTCACAGAAAGCAGTCACGGCACAGATGCTGTGAAAGGTGCGATTCTTGAATCTCTTTAAAGGAGCATCCTGTGGCTGTAGACCTCGGAATTTAGCAAGACACCTACTTGGGATTTAATACTGACTCTTCTACTCTCTGCTACCTTTGACAATTAAATTTTTTTTTGTTCATAAGACAAGAAAAATAGATAGCCACATCACAACATTGTTTCAAGGATTGAATGATAATAATGTCTGTAAAGCCCCTTACAAAATTCTTGCACTTATATCAATGAGTAAATATTAAGTATTACTAGTAGTATTATTATATTACTATTGCCTCTATTAAAATAAAAATATAATTCTACCATGTTCAAGTCAAATACTTGGAGAAGGCCGTGTAATATTTTTTTCTTGTCCACTATCCAAATCTGATACTTTAAAGACTAGTCTACCCCCAGTTCTCCCAGGAAACCTGTCATCAGTGCTCTGGCAGTCCCTCAGCTCGCTCTCTGAGAACGCTAATATATAACATATTGTCATTTCTTTGTAGATAACCTGGCTTTTCTGCTTAACAATTTTTTTCATTTGTAAAATCTTTTCATTGAAGCATAACACAGACATGAAAAGTGCACAAATCTAACGTGTACAGCTCAGTGAATTTTCTTATTACAAGAAATTGAATATAGTCCCCTGTGCTATACAATAGGTCCTTGTTGTTTATTTATTTTGTGTATAGTAGTGTGTATCTGTTAATCCCAAACTCTTAATTTACCCCTCCCTCCTTCCCCCTTCGTAACCATAGTTTGTTTTCTATGTCAATGAGTCTATTTCTGGTTTGTAAATAAAATTTGTATCATTTTTTTAGATTCCATGTATAAGTGATATCATATGGTATTTGTCTTTCTCTGTCTGACTTACTTCACTTAATATGATAATCTCTAGGTCCATCCATGTTGCTGCAAATGACATTTTTTCATTCTTTTTATGGCTGAGTAATATTCCAGTGTGTGTGTGTGTGTGTGTGTGTGTGTGTGTGTGTTCGTGTGTGTGTATATATATAACACATCTTTTTTATCCACTCAGCTGTCGATGGACATTTATGTTGTTTCCATGTCTTGGCTATTGTAAATAATGCTGCAATGAATGCCTAATAAATTTTTTAATGTCTCACATTGTCTGTGATATGTTACAGTTTTACCACAATGTGTCTCTGTATGAATTTTTAATTTATCTCACTTAACGTTCAGAGCACACCTTGGATGAGGAGAATCAAGTTCTTTTTCCCACCTGAAGAAAACCAGAGCTTTAGTTTTTGAGTACTGTCTCTACTGAAGTTTTCACATTTTCTCTTTCTGAAATTCCCGATTGATGTAAGGGAATACCACTCCCTTGTCTCCCCTCAATTCCTCTTTAATATTTTAGGTTTCATAGTTTCCAACTCTTTATATGCTTACGCTACACACACTTTGCTAGCTCTCTCTTCTCCTGTTGTTTTCCAAAGTCCAAAGACAACCCTGTAGGAATCTCCCCACCATGTACCTGATGACCATGGAGGAGCCTGCAAGATGAGACACAGTACCATGAAGGGAGAGGCTGTGCGGGAAGTGGGTCTGAGATAAATATTGTCCATCTTAACTTCATCCCAAATGTCCAACCCTCAAAATGTGAACAGAACAAAATGGTTGTCTTGAGACATTAATTTAGAAGAGGGCACTATTTTTACTTAGCAATGAATATAAGTGAAATAGCTATTCCTCCTTTTACCCCTTCCCCCACCTTCGTACTATTTTAGGACTTCCTTTGAAGGCGTCTATGATTCCCAATTCTTGTTTGACTGATGCCCCTCCTTCACGTTAATCTGTTTCTTTCTGTGGTGTTTTTGGCTTTGAGTTCATTTTCAACGGAGGATGATTTGATTGACTGATTGGCATATACGTGTCCCTGTAGAGCGGCTTTTCCAGCTTTGAAAGCCACATGGTTTCTTTGGTCTCTTCAGTTATTTTTATGTTGATCTGACATGCAGAAACTCACACCTAGAGTTTTCCATTTCTTGCAGTTGCCTTTTCCCTCTATTCCAACCAAGGATTTGTTTGGTGGCAGCCATCCCAGCCCCTCCCTATGCCAGTGTATAGAGTGTCTCCTGTCTCTTTTGTGAACAGGGCAGCACCTAGAGAGCTCTAGCTTTAGGTGAGGGTCTTATTTTAAGCTCCCTCCCTGTGAAGGACCAAGCATTTTCCCTTCCCTCTTACTTGAATAATAACCTAACAGTCACCGGCACCAGGACTTTATTTAGGTAACAAAGCAATATGGTGGCCATGGTGTCATTTTCCCACTTCCTGTTCTGCTTCTCTCTGCATTTCTGCCTATAAGGACTTTTTCTTCACACTTGACAACAACATCTTTAAAATAAGCCCTTTGGGAAACTTCTTCCATGTAAGATGCACAAATGTAGGATGAGTGTCACTGCATCTTAACAATCAGAAAAACCAGTTAAACAACTAAACCTCAAACGTATATATGAATGTATCTAATTCCAATACAGGGCAACACATACAGTCAGTCCATGTACATGAACTCCTTCCCCTCCACCCCACTGAGAACTCTGGTTCTCAAACATTTGTATAGTTACCCATGTATTTAATTCTACTCCACAGTTATGTTGTTTAAGAATTTCTACTTCTATCTCATTAATAATAAAAATTTACTGAATAAGTTCCAAAGTTTTCTATTTTTTTTCTCTTTCTTTAGAATACATTTCCCCCAGAGTATATATGACTGAATGCAGAGACTATTCAAAAGTAATGTGGATTAGTTCTGTATTTCTTTTTTGAGATGTTATTGTCAAATGTGACATGCTGTTAGATTTGGGGTTTTTTCCCATATCCTTGTTGATAACAATATATACATAATTTTTTTGTTCATGTGTTTTTAGACCCCTAAGCTCATCTCTTTTGTAAACAGCTTTATTGAGGGGTAATTTACATACCACAAAATTCCCTCATTGTATATGTACAACTCAATAATTTTTATCAAATTACAGAATTGTACAACCATCACCACAATCTAACATGAAACATTTCCATCATTCCAAAAAGAAATCTCATGCTATGTGTGGCCATCTTGTTCCCACCATCAACTTCAGGCAGCCATAAATCTTTTCTCTATCTCAACTCTTATTCTGGACTGGAATAAAGGCCAACTCAATTTTTAAAGAATTAAAATATTAATTAAATTAATTAAATACTAACATTTTTAATGCATGACATAAAAAATTTGACAGCAAAGAAAATCTGTCATAAATCCAATTGTCAAATAATTTAAAGACTATGATATGGTGAAGTATGTGCTTTATTACTAAAGCTTTAAATAGCAAGATCAAGTATTGGCTTTAACAACAACTGTAATTTTAAAGTAATGATGAGTATTAGTGATGACTTGAGTATCTGCAGCAAGCATGATAAGAAAAAAAAATGATTCCTATTGCTGATAAATTCTCATTATTCATGTGGTTTTCCACTTAGATTTATAAATAAATAAAATGCTAAATTTCAGAAAATAAGATATACATATGTTCTATCATGTATGTATACATATGTTCTATCATCTTAAGTTCTCTTCACGGCCCCCATGAAGAATTCCTGCTCTAGAGAAATAGAAAACAGTTTGATATGGTTCAATCATTGGATGTGAGTGACTGTGTGTGTGTGTGTAATGTCATGATGGATTCTTTATTTTTAGAAAGGTCTCTGAAAATACAATAAATGATCAATAGTCCCAGGAAAGCACAGTAGATGGGATTTTCTCCAAATAAAAATTTAAAACATTTCCACTACACCCCTACCAGTCATATGACTTTAAAAAAAAAACTGATACAATTAGTAGTCCAATCTCTTTGGAAGTTTTATGAACATAGCTCCTCTTATGATACAATTTTACTGGATTGACATTATTTGAAATTTTTTTTCAGTAAAATATTCTTGCAGCAAAAAATTCCTCACTGAAAGCTATCTGTGAGGCTTTCCAGCTTCAGGTTAGAACATTTATTTAGTCAAAGAGAAAGTCAACAAAAACTATTTTCAGAAAAGAATCTTGGCCCTGATCTCAGATCCCTCTTTGTTCCTAGGTGGCAAATACTTTTGTTACAGCCTCAGTTTCCATAGAGGGGTGTCAATTCCACCTTAGTTCAACTAATTTTTAAAAATTTGTTCAGTGCTTAACAATTACCATGAAATATTATTATAAGTAACTGTAAGGGAATATGGGATGATACTGGTAGCCAGTTCTGTATCCAATAAAAACATATTAATATTAATATGATATGTGAGATTAATAAAGACATGAACTTTATAAGATTTTAGATCATGTACATAGAAAAATATTTTTCTTATGATACTGGACATTTGTCTGTTGGGTTAAGGGATAATTAACATAATCTTGCATGGTGTTAATTTCTAAAACCCCTTCCCTACATTGTAACAGGGTGAGGAGAGAAAGAAAAAATGTACTTCACATTTCCTCCTTGATATCGTACAGAAAAGATACCTAAAAGCAAACAATATTGTGTCACCATCCAAATATAAACTGAACATAAATATAGCTAAAGTTATCAACAAAATAAAGTTATAAATACAATAGAAGATAATATCACTATCTTCCTCAAGTACCAGCTCATATTAAAAAAATCCTTGAAATCAATGCCATTCTGACTCTAATTTCCTCATCACTTAGCTTGTCTATATTACGATATACCAGTTATCTCTCATATATGTAAGCCCCCAGAGGATCTAAGGTCACATCAAAAGCTTCTTATATTCAAGTCAAAGAATGTATATTCAAATCAAAGAATACATTTATTCAAAACAAGAACATAGAGAAGTAAAAATGTCTACATGGAGAAGTCAAAGATTTTTATATTCCACGATCATATTCCTCAGCCCCTTCAGTTTAAAAAAATACCAAGGTAGTTAGATTTGAATTAGCTTTTCATACAGTCTCTGGTCTTAAGTAATTAGAAATCCATTAATAATATCAGATTTTTCTTTACCCAGTAGAGGGCAGTGCTACAATTGGAAACCAATACATTGCTAGGTTCTTCTGGAGTTTGTGAATGAATGACCCCATTAACTCCCATGCCTGGAATTACTTAATTGTGTTTCTCGAAACAGAGAATCAAATCTAAAGGAAATAAGTGGCAAGAGACAGAGAAGTAAAAGGTACACATAGCTAAGCAGTAACTGCAGAGCTGGGAAGCATTGCTAACACTGGTTTTATTGTTTAAAGTGAATTATAGAGGTGTTTTCTCATAATGGGTCAAATAGATACTAACATGAGAGTCAGAAATTAGACAGTGTTCAGAATTAACTTTCAAGGGTATTAGAAATATATAAATTATCTTCCATATTCCTCTTGCTTAGTAGAACTAAACTCACAAAAGTCATTGAAGACTAACGTTCTGGATGATGTCATAATTTGGCATGATGTAAATTCTGGCTATTGAAGTTTTTTGCTCTACTTGGACCTCCACAGTGAGTGATTCATTCTTTTGAATCAAAAATCCCAAATTCATAATCCAGTTTTACTTCACTACGTATCTTACGATGACATCAACATCCTAGCACCAAAAATTGAAGTAATATTTCCTAATATACCTTCTTTTCAAAGATACTGAAATAATACAAAATGATTTTTTTTTCAGCATTTGAGCACCTTGCTTTAAAAAACCAGGAGGTGTTATGCGTGTTTGATCCTTAGGGGAAAACAACACCTACTCCTTCCTACTGTATATAGTTTCGTTTATTTTTACTCACTGTACTTATCAAACCAGCTCCTAAAAATTGCTATGCTAGTTCGTCAGTTTACAGAGTTGTACATATCACCCTGGGTAGAATTTTTGCCTTCAAACATTTCCACATTTTTTCATTTGAATCATTCCTTTAAAACTGATGTGATTTTTAAAAATGTAGATGTTATTAATTATTGAAAACGACTTCACTGTGGATGTTTATCCTTAGATTGCCTTCTTTTCAGGTTTTAGTTTTAGGAAGAAAGAACTGTGTCTTCTTTATTTTGTAAAGTGCTTAGAAATAAATGTTTGATGAGGATGAGGATGATGATGGTGGGAGGGGCAGGGGGGTGATGCAGCTTCCATGGGATTTCTCCGCTAGTCCATTATTTAAATCTTGAGTAAGAGGAATGTCTGAAAAAAGATTTAAATAAGCAGGAGTATGACTTAGACATTTCCAGCTAGCTTGTGTGGCAGCGTCTAAATCAACAGTGCCATGTGCTGACTCTACTATTAAAGCACTCTGCACGGAGGAGAAGAAATTGGTAATTTGACAGAAAATTACTATTCAAAATAGTTACTTAAAAAAAAAAGACACTGGCTACAGACACCTCCAAGAAACAACTATAAATTATTCTATAGTTAATCATTTGACCTGAAAAATATGGACCCAAATTATTCTGCTATTGTAAAAAATTAATTGATAGGAGCTATTAAAAGAAGCTAATATAAATGAGGGAAAACCATTTTATGACTCACAGTGAAATGCTCTTAGTTTAGTTCCAGACTCTGCCACTTCCTTCGCTGGGTTAACCTCAGTTTTCCTATCAGTTAATTGGTAGCAACGTTGCCTCCTTGGAAGGTTGATGCTGGCACTACAGGAAGATGCATATAGGGCACGTATCTTCATGACCAGACTCTTTGGTGCTTAGTAAATGCTGATGACTCTTATTAGCTCCGCAAATCACGTTTTATCTGATGGTGGGCAAATGATTAACTTCTTTGAATCTCTTCTTCATCCCTCAAATTGAAATTATAATGCCCACCTAGCTTGCCAAGGAGTGTTGTTAATTTGAAATGAGGTAATAATTGTGCAAGTGTGAAAACACTTTGCAAGTGATGAAGGGCTGTATAAATATTAGGATATGTAATTAATTGGGAATATATACAGGAATTAAGGCTGGCATAAGAAAAGCTCTTTTGCTTACACCATCTTCTGGAAAAATCGTTAGAAAGATCATTTTGAAGGAACGTTATTTACAGCACCATTATAATTTGTGTTTGTTTTGTGGAAATTATGTTTACATGTTTCAGAGTTTTGCCTGAACATGGATGGATTGGTTTAGTGGGTTGGAACTAACAGTGTTGACGATATACGTATAAAGTAGAAGACTCCCAAAAGACATTTGCGTCTACCCTTCTAAGATAAATTTTATTTTGTAAATAAGTGAGTTTCGCATTGTCACTCAAGGGAAATTTTGTTTCTTCAAATCTACTGATAAGAAAAATCTGTCCAATATTACGAGGATTTATATTCAGAATTACTGCCTACATCTCTTACTGGGGAGTTCCTTAAGAAGCTGAGGACATGGATGCCTTAAATCTAGAGTCTCTGAGCAAAGCAGCGCAAACGTGGAGCACCAGTCTTACATCCCTCTCTTCCAGGACCAGCGTCATCAAGAACTAAGTCCATCCTGAGGACCGCTGTAGAAAAGCAGAGTTGAATAGCCTTTAACTCATTTCAGTACCTCTTGCCCCAGACGACCATAGCTCCCCTGTGTCCTCTGAGCACCTACCTCAGAGATAGGAAAAGACTGTTTCTGTGCTTAAACAAACACTATTAGTAGTTGTGAGGATATTGGCAAGACCTAATATATCTACTTATTTAATCCAGGATTCCTTAACCTCCTACACACACACATCACATCACACTAAAATTTAGATAGATAGATAGATAGATAGATAGATAGATAGATAGATAGATAGATAGACAGACAGACAGACAGACAGACAATAGATAGATATTTGAAACTTGTGGAATTGCCAAGCCAGAGGCTTTATCTCAGTAAGTGGTGGCGGCTTACTCCTCTAATGGTCCATATTCATAAGAACGAATGAGGAACCAGAGAGATTCGTTGTCTAACCTGGTGAGGAAGTGCCCCAGCTAAGGGTAACGTTAGAGACATGCTTGAATTGTTGTCTCAATAGACACACAACTAGACATCAGATCCCACAGTACCTCCAGCTGCCTATGAATCACTCAGAGCATCATACTTTCATACACACGTATCTTGTAGTTCCTCCTTTTCCATACCTACAAATTCTCTTTTTTTTTCCAGTTCCTAGAATGCACTGTGCTACTTCCAGCCACAGGACTGCTTGCTCAGCCTGGAATGAAACCTCCCTGAGTCAAAATCAAGCTCTTTTTGGATGGGCAGTCATAGAACTGAGACACTTCCCTTAGGCTACCTATCTGTAAACACACATCGTATGACAATGTCTATCAGTGTGCCTTTCCCACTCAACTAGAAGCCACATAAAAAGCAGGGCTGGGGTCTACTTTCTCATTATTGCACCTAGAGACTCTTGCACAGTGTACGCCTGTCGTAGATGCCCAGTAAATATTGCTGGATAATGTTGGGAGGAATGTGCATTTTAAGGAGAGAAGCAGAAATTCACTTTGGCAAGCGTTTCAGGTTATAGTGTCTCATTTTAAAAAGGAAAAGGTAGTGTGGGGCTGTTTTAGGGCTAGTAAGTAGAAAAGAGGGGAAGAGCTGAGAAATAGTGAGATTCTCAACAGCAGCTAGTGGACGCTGCATGGAACAGCATCCAATCCACGCAGATGTAGGAGAGTCTGGCAACGGTGGGGAAATGATATGGAAAAAACTACATTCTGCCGAGAATTTTTAAAACAGTGTTGGGAAGCGTAAGGACATTGAAAGTTGCTCACTGGAAAAGGAGACGTGACTTGGGAGTTTCAAATGGTCTGTATACATGAGAGGAGGTGGTAACAGAGGATGATTATAAAAAAAAAAGATGCAGAAATAATACTGCCTGGCAGATTCTTCCCACTGTGAAATCATACACATTTTCTCATACAGCTAATTAGATGCTCATTTAGTTATCTTAATGTTTATTTAACCAACTGAAAATAATGTCACGATGACACCTGAAAAAGATAGAATAAAAATATCTTAGGATATAATCCATGGAAAGTCAGCTCATTCAACTCTACTTATTGCAATAAGAAAACTCAGAGCCCAAGGGCTCAGTGCTTTGTTTCAGGTGACCAAGCAATTTAAGGATCCGAGTGGGACTGGTCAACTTCTTTTTCACCAAATTTCATGCCAAATATTACAAAGGCTTATTAGCATCTGTTATGTATTTTTTTCAGGATATTCTAAACGAGGTGAAGTAGAAATCCTTGTTCTACAAAAACTGCTTCTGCTAATTAAATCATAAGTCTTTAAAACAATGTAATTCTATTTAATGTTGATGCCATGAATTTATTCTTCAGAAGCAGAAAGTGTTTCTATAGTCATGCTTACATTTTTGGTTTGGTAGCTATCCAAGTACAGCTCTTTGCAAGTTATGTAGCATAAAAGCTAAAAATAATGTCTGGGTATTTGTTTCAGAATAGAAGGAATTCTAGACTAATGTGATAAATGGCATTCCCCCAACTGCGCCCATAACGATTCCATTTTGGTCATAGAGTTAGCTCCAGGACGAGCTAGAGTCTAAAATGTCTATCTGTCTTGATGTACTTTAAATCGGCGGCATTCAGAATTTCTGGGATGGGAATACCTTCGCTTTTGTGAGCTTTAATCCATAGGTATAATGGTGAATTCTATCTCAATTATTTTATTTTATTTTATTTTAGTAATATTTGATTGGTCAACATTCAGGTGAAAAGCATTAAAATAGAAGCATTAGGAGGAAGAAAAACAACTATATATATATATATATATATATGAAACACAGTCCTGATGCTTAAGTCATCCTACAATCTAGTAAGGAGAACGCCATGGTATATATATTTTTCTTCTTTTTAAAAATTCATTTATACCCCCTTGAAGCCCATATGGTTGCTATGCCAAGTAAGAGCAGAAAATCATTATTACTTAGACAGCTAAGAATTCAATAACATTACGATTGCATTATAATGGTCAGAATTAAATTATTTTCTTTCAATACGTTCCCTCTAGTACAATCATGTCTTCAGTTGGAACCACAGAAATAATTTCTAAATGGTGAGGATTAGATTCTAAAGAATATCAAAAAGAGAAACAAAAAAAATTCCAGAATTCCATTCTCTGATCTATCCTTTTAAGCATTCGTTTTCAAACATGTATTTCCCATAATTTCAAATGAATCCTTCCGACCAGCCGAGAAATAATTCATTGTCTGCAGAGGGATGGGCATCATGGCTCCCTGAAATATACATAGCATCCTGTGTGTCAAATCTATGACCAAGAAATGGTTACTGTACGTCTGTGCACCTATTCCACGGGATAACAGTGGGGAACAGTGGGACGGTGTTGAGTAATCACTGGCAATGGGGAAAAGCTCTATAATCATTTGCTGGTATGACAGACACTTTGTCCAAAGGAAGAAAATTTTACTTTTGGTTAGAGATGGGTTGGCAAGAACTCAACTCTGAACTAGCAGCTTCATAGATACTCATTTTAATTGGATGAATTGAATGTCCAGTCTAGATACAGTTTTTCAAACCCAATTAATAAGGTACTTAAGATATTGACAAAAGTCACTGCAAGGCTTCAAGTTATAATTTTAAGAATTGGAAAGGTGGGCAAGGTACCTAGAAATTGTAGAAGAGTCAATGCAGTAATTCTAGTTGAAAGGAGGGAGGGGGGTTGATGCTGTATGCACTAGAAAGCTCAACTAATTTATATACTTGTACACAAGAAATCTGAATTTAAAACGTCAGTTTTAAAACACCTGGCTGAGAGCAGAGTCCTAGGGAACAAACAGCACTGCCTAAGAAAGAAAAAGATATGTCAGATTCATTTTATTTCTCACTGTGCACAGGAACCAAAATTAACATCTTGTGCTGGGAACACCTTTTATCTTTTCAAATATTATCTGACTTGTTAAGAATATTCATATTTTTCCTCCCTTTGGCAAAATTCTTAATATTTTCTCGTCTAAACTGGCCCATTACTTATGCTTCGCCATCACTCTCCAGGCTAAATTTTACTGAAGGATTGATTTGTACACCCTAGCCTATATTTTTAAAACTTGCATCACAATATATGCCAACATTACATGTTATGTTTTCTAAAATAAATACATTCACATCCAATTACTTGTTCAGTTTGATCTTCACAAATGTCTTGCATGCAGAGTACTGTTGCTTTTGCTAAGACAGTTCTACATAAGAACTTATTTTGAGAAATGGTCCGATCTGTGACTTCAATTTTGGATCTTGAAAAACCAGCCCTTTCAAACCCACTATGAAGAATGACAACACAGGGACAAGTAGCAGGGATACATCAGCTGACCATGATGTGGGGAGGAGTTCCTAAGAGCTTTAGAAATGTGAGTGTGCTGCATCTCTCACAGAGTTTGGGGTGAATTGTAAAAATGAAGAACTATAATTTATGTAGTAAAACACCCCAATAGAAGACGATTTGGGGGGGGACTTCAATATGAAGACAACCAAGAATGTTGTGTTGGGCTGTGTTGAGCATCCTTTTGTAAGCAAATGTTGCAGAAAGGAGGACTTGGTTGACCCCACATGGACTTTCTTCGTCACTGAAGCATCTCTCTGACTACCCATGTGATGATGTAACAAATGAGATTTTCTCATTTAATAACAAAAAAGTGTGTAAAGTTAAAAAAAAAAAAAAAAAGGAAGGTAAGTTTCTCTGGGCCCTAACGGTGGGGCTGAGATAAAGCTGGCAGTAATCTAGGGGGAGGAGGAGGGGCAGGGGCTCCGACTGTGTTCTGGAAGATTCAGAGCTGTCCTGCAGTGTGAGGTGTCGACCCAGAGCTGGTGATGGGGCTCTGGCCAGAGAGAAGCCTGAGAGACAGGGAGAGCCGATACGGGAGGAGGGGCAGATGCCCTGCATCTGGTGCAGTAGCAGTAGGAAGGGCAGAACCGGCCCAGCTGCAGAGACCGGCGGCAGGTCAGGGTGTTACCTGTGGAACAGGTCCACGTGGGACTCAGGTGGAGAGGCGGTGTGGGACCAAGGCTGCAGACAACGTGAGGATGGAGAACCATTTCACGTGCCCGGGCTCCAGGAGTTAGGGGACAGTTAATGATTTATGAGACCCTTGGGATGTGGACAGAAACCAAGGCCACAAGAATGAATACGTTAATTCTTAATTTATGGAATTATATATATTATGTTAAGAGAGAGAGAACCCACTGTGTACATAGTAATGTGCAAGATTCTGATCATTTTAAAATAAAAACCTACATTCTGGGTGTGTATGTCTGAGATTGAATCTAATTATAATCCAATTAAAATCAAAGCAAGGCAACAAGTATGCAGTGATCCCAGGCCCCCCTGGACCACAGGAAGGGGGTGGGGAGCAGACCAAGGGGAGACTGGGGGCTCCTGGACCAGCAGGAGGGAGGCAGGCCCGGCCTCCGGAAGGGACAGGAGGCGGGCATTGGGTGCCCTTCTGATTTTCTTCCTCCTCACCCAGCTCATCTCACTTCTGTTTACTGAATCTCCTCCCTCATCAGGCCAGCGTCCTTTTTTTCCGTGCCGTATGTATGAAAGAGAGAAACCAATGTTCTCTCCATTGCCACACTCACTGATGTCGACGAGCCGACTGCCTGAGGGAAATGCTTGGTGGATCCGGGCTCAGTCCCCTCTGTGAAGGGCTGGGCTCAGGGCAGAGAATGGCCCCCTGTGGCCCCAGCGGTCCTGGACAGGAGAGGTTTAGCACAGACGGGAAGCGTCAAGTTTATTTAATGATGTTGTTTTTTTTATAAAAGTCTCACATGTGGTAAATTTCACTCAGATGTCTGATGTGTCTGGATTCTGAAGTCACATATGTGAAGGAAGAGCTAGATGTGGCTTAGACACTTGTGGTAACAGCATGGGCTTTATCACACGTGAACTGACCGGGAGACAGGTGCAAAGTTGCAGGGTCACTGCACCTCAGGGTGTCTCTGCCTGGAGGTGCTCTTTCTCTTTCTTTCTTTCTTTTTCTTTCTTTTTTAATTTTTAAAAAACTTTTTTCCTTTTCTTCTTTTTACCTTTTTCTTTTCTTCTTTTCCTTTTTTTTTTTTCTTTTTTTTTTTTTCTGAGGGGAGGCACCTGATGTCCAGTGTGTATGACAGGGCTGGGCTGGAGGAAGGAGAACCTGAGAAAAGTCCAGATTTTGGTTGGGAGTTTCCTGACTGCACTTCCTTCTTTGATTAAGAGAGCTGCGGATGGTTACCCATTTAATTCTCATTGTCACGGAAGGAAAAATATCATCTTCAAGCAGCAGAACTCCCCCCGGATATTAACTGTAGTAACTGCTCTCAGTGGGTCTCACAGAGGACATCTGGGCGGGAGGGGTGGGGAGCACAGGGCACACTGATATGCTTCCCTGCGGGTCATTCAGTCTTCCTGCTGTTTCCTGCCGCAGCCTTTCTTGGGTGTCAGCGGGAAACCGCCCCAGTGCAACTGCAATTCTGCACGTTTTCAGAACCAGGTGGTCCCCGGATGCAATGCTCAGGTGATCTGCCTTAATTAACGATGGAATCTGACGGCTAGAGACTCAGCTTGGTCTTCCACAGCCATCCATAACTACAAGGTCTCTCAAATCATCCGAGGATTATGCTGGACAGAGACACTTCGGGGCTGTGTTCTTTGGTGACAAATGGGACAGTTAAATTCCACAATGTGGAAACCCAGCTTCATAATTTGCTCCCCTTCTACCCCTTATTGGCGAGTGGGAGGAAGCAAAACACTAATGATGGAAGAAGCCAGGAAGTGGGGCCACAGACCTCATAAAGTGAACGGGGATTTGGCGAGTGGGGGGAAGGGGTTGAAAAATAGATTTTCAGGGTGGCGATTTTGGCTCTCCAGTGCTGCCTTTTCTAAAAGGAAATAAGAGGAGATAATAAACAAGAGAAGGAAATGGAACCTTACGCCTGTGTTTATGCCTTTCCAGCACTGTTCTCTGTTTTATTTATGATCTATGCTTCTGCTTCAGTGGTCCCGTTAGAGGGAGACTTTCTTTAAAGACCAGAACTATTTTAGGCCGGCTCACTTAATCACATATTCCTAATGAAAAGAATTGCTCCACGTTTTAGGGATTCACAGTTATTTCTTCTATGTGCCAAAATAAACACAAAACCTCTTGGCAGTGGCTCAAAAAAAATTTTTTTTGCCCACTGATAGTTAACTCTATTTTACATCATTTCAAAAGATTTTCATGTTTTAATATTTTTGAAGAATTTATCCAAGGTAGTGTGATGACTTTCCTTGGAAATTAGGATCCACACTTTCTTCTACCTGGCGTACCAGTCACTCCTTACCCTTCTCACGTCTTCCTCTAGGTGTATCCCTTGCTTGCTCTGGGACTCTGCCCACAGAATGGCCGGTGCAGTACTCTGTGAACCACCGAGGCTCAGTGAATCAGTTGGGCCAAGAACTGCCCATCAGCAATGGATGCTTTCACAGAGTTAAGCTGACATCTTTCCTTATAGTCTCTCTCTCTCAGGAATCTGTATCCACGGAGAAGACAATCTGAGGATGAAGTCTTGGGAAGACAGGTCATGGGGCTCTGAGACTGGACCAAGCTCCATGGAGCAAAGGACCCAGGGAAGTGGGTAGAACTGTAAATATCCAGATACAGTCGGTAAGAGACAGACAAAAAGCAGCAGACACACAGAGAAAAGAAGTCATGAGTAAAAGACACGCAGAGAAAAACTGCAAATGTCTCAGCTGCCTGGAGCCCTGTCTTCATAGGTACTTCTTCATTCACCTTTTCCCAGAGTCAGAGAGGTGCCTCTGTACTCTTTGAGCATCAGAGAAATCTGGGCCTACCAACAACAACACAATGAGCATCACACACAAGAAAAATTAAAAGAGATCATCATCAGTGTGTTCATGGTCAGAGAAAGCTGCCTTAAGCCCAGGATCCCAGGTCTTCTCAGGCCCGGCAACATTCTCCTTCCTTTCTTGACATCTATGACCCAGGTTGCTATGGAATCCTTGGAGTAAGCCTCCTCCTCATTTTTCTTGATTTAGCTCAAGAGGGTCTCTCTTCCTGTGGAAAAAGAAATTCAACATTAATTAGCATCTGTTCTTTCTTCTGAAGATAAATAACTTAATGCACAACTATATATTGTTTCCTTGTGAAAATATATTCTGTAAATAATCCTAGCTGTTATTTATCTGTTGTTTTCTATATCAAATGCTATGTCACAATTAAACCTCACAAAGTGTCTTTTTTTGCAATGAGGAAATTGAGACATTGGTTGTTATTATTACTATAATAAAAATTCAGACCCTCTTGAGGAGTTCAACGAGATGGCAGGAAGTTTAAGGTAAAATACCTAGAGGAGTAAAGTGGGAAACTATTTATAATTTAATCCCCAGTATAAATTGAATTAGTTTAAATTAAAGCTTAATAAAAGGTGATTGATTGAGTTCAGCTTTATGTTGTGAAATTTAAAGATAGAAAGTGAAATCAAAACATATTTCATGTTATGACTTGCTTATGTATAAAGTTCAAAGCACAAATCTTTATTTTTTCCCCGATGAAAGCATATTTAACTGGTTAGTTCTTTGATTGTAACATGTACCCATATTAAAGTACTTGGAAATGCACAAAATAAATTAGAGCAACAGATGAAGTCGCTTAGGCATGTTAACCTACAGTAAGCATGTTAGTTTTAGTCATTCAGAAATATCTGTTTATTCCTTGTTGTGTACCAGGCTTTTGTGCAATGTAATATCACGGGTTTTGTGAGTCCATTTTATTTGCGTGAGTTGTAACAACAGCAACAACAACAACAATAACAACAAAATCAGAAAGAGGAGAATTTGTGACTAGATGAGGGTTAGGAAATTTATAAACCAGTTTGCAAAGTCCCAACAGGGCATGTATTTTTGAAATTGCAATTTTTCTACTCAGTGGGTTGTTCTCATGTAGACAGCGAAATGGGAAAAACATAGAGCGTCTATGGGATAGAAAGATGTTGCCATTACCCATAGAAACAGAAATGTTAGGAGAGGAGATTAGAAGGGAAGGGCACTCTACAAAAATGGGAAACTAAAATCCAAGGACTGTTGGAGGCCAAGGAGGAGACTGACCAGTATTTACCCTACATGAGATGTATCTTGCATGCCTGGGCTGTGTCAGATCCCATCTTGCATTGGCTCACAGGCTTGGTTCATATCTTTGCTCTTTCTCTAGTCTTTTCAGAATTTCTCTATTTAATCACAAAAGGGTCTGATGGTATTCTCAGCTGCTAACCCAAAGAGAATTTTTCCAGGGTGGTTTCTAAATGTCTAACATGTTAACTAGATCTAGAAGATCTAAGGGAACTTTGGGAGCCAGGAAAGAACCAGAGGGTTATTTTTCTTCCTTTTTTTCCCACTGAAAATTTAAAGCATTAATATGAAATCAGAGATAATAAAAATCCAGAGATACTCATGAGGTCTCATTTAAGCCAGTATTTTAAATTTCTTTCATTTTGAAAGTGAGGCCAGCTCTAAAACGGAGCACTGAAATTAGTGGTTTGACCTCCATGGTCTCTCTTGCCACTTGTCACTGCCTGGTATGACACTCAAGATTATTGAAAGGGCACAGTTTGTGGGCAAGGGAGGAGAGTGAAAGGAAGCAGCAGTTCTTTTAAATTCTTTAAGCTTTTTAATTAGATCAAAAATATAATGACTGTGCTCAAGAATGTTTAATTAGCAAAGTAAATTTGGCAGCTAAATATGTATCATTCAAATATGCTTTTCACAAATAAAATATTGTAAATTCGTATATAACGCGTTCAACTGGTCACTGGGAACATATTAAATTACAAATAGTTCAATATGATTAGGACATGTCAAAAATTAAAGAGGAATTAAAATACACCCCATCTCTTCTCTTCTGGAACGATATTTGAATGTTGATCAAATCAAGTAGTCTGGTATCATAAAGGAATTTGCAGCAATTTCTGCCACAGAGAAGGGGGTAGAAAAGAAGCTAAAAAATAAAAATACTTTAAGTTTTCTGAGTGCCTACTATGGACCAGAAACCCCAGGAGGAACCTTTCCACATGTGGTCTAACTTAATTTTTATAAATATTTTATCGAGTAAAATTATTCCTATTTAAAGGTGAGTAAAGTGAGGCTCAGAAGAAATCAAGACTTGCTCTAGACCACCCAGGTAGAAAGTGGCTACAGTATTCTGAAATCAATGTTTGGGTATGTCTTGGACAACAGATTATTTTAATTAAGGCAAAGGGCAGTTGTTCTTTAAACTCTGCGTTATCAGAGAAACAAGTTTGACATCTGTGATTCTTTGAGGTCAATTTCTGTTATAAAAAAAATTGTTGGAAAAGTGGAAATCAAGAGCTGCAAGATCCTATCTACAACTTCAACTAATAAAAAATTGGGCTCTTTAGGTACAGATGCATTTAATATGTTTAAATCCATGAGTTTGTAATGATAGGGGAGAAATGCATTGCATATCTTTAAAGTGTATTAAGAAACCAACTAATTAATTTCAAAACTGGTAGATAAAGGGATGGAATTAATTTAGTTTTCTGTATTTTTTTCCCTAAATGAACTGTACCTTAAGGTAACAATATAGTTGATGTAGGAAAGTTCCTTATTATAGAAGTATTGCAGATTGTAAGAAAGCACTGATAGAATTAGAATATCACCATTTCATAATCTGGAATTAATTAAAAGATTGTATCAGTTATCCATTAATCTGTAATAAATCTTCCCAAAAATAGTCATTTAAAAGAACAGTCATGTGTTAGCTTACAATTCTTTGGAGGAGCAATTCTGGGAATGTAAGGACTTAACCAGACAGGTCTCCTGCTTATTTCTCCTGAATCGTGTACATGGAACTAGTCAGACATGCCAATAGAGAGAGTTTCACTCACACATCTGTCAGTTGGAACTACCAGCTCGGCCTCTATCTCTACCCACTATTTTTCATATTTAAGAGGCTATCTTAAATTTCTTCAACTAATAGTTATGGGGCAGCAAGAAGGCAAAAAGGTCTCTCTTGGGTCCTAGGCTTCAAACCCTCAAATTTACATCCACTAAATTATGTCAATCACAGTAAGTCACAATGTCAGCACAGAGTCAAGAGAGTGGGAAGTGAATCCTTTATCTTAATTGTAAGAGTGGGAAAGTCCGTTGCAGAGAGAGCAGGGATAATGGAGTGAGAAGAATTTGTGACCATATTTTGAAATCTATCAGTTAGTTCTAAGCAATGATCATGAAGTACGGCTAACAGCTTAAAAAATGAAACAAATACACATTTACAGGTCTCCTGTTGGAAGTACACAAAACCACCCAATAAATATGCAAAAGGAAGGAAGGAAGGAAGAGGGAGAGAGAGAGAGAGAGAGAAAGAAAGAAAGAAAGAAAGAGAGGAAGAGAGGAAGAAAGAAAGAGAAGAAGAAAGAAAGAAGAAAGGTAGGTCTGATCAAGTCTCTAGATTTAACTAGTAATCTAGAGATAGGAAATTCAGGAGACAGAAGAGCAAGCTATACAAAATCACAGGCAAATCCCGATTATGGTAGTTCATCGTACAAACAACCTGACTTCTTCCAACTAATAAACTGCAGGAAAAATAAAAATGAAAGTAAAAAGGAAAAGCCTGGAAAAACAAAACTGTTTTATATGCAGATAAAAATGACTCCTTACATAGAAAATCCAAGAGAATCTGCCCATAAAGTATTATAAATAAGGGTGGCTGAATAGACTATCAATAGAAAAATGGTATTAACAAAGTAATAAACAGAGAATCTAATTAAGAAGGCCCTTTTACTCTAGCAACAAACAAACAGTATTCTTAAGAGAAATCAGATGGAAGTCGGCCAAGAATTCCATACAATGAATTTTAAAAGACTGAAAAAAAAAAGGGGGTCTTTAAGATCAGAGGTTAGATTGAGATCTTTAAAATAAGGCTCAAAATGTGTTAACCATTATGATCTGCGGATTGAAAGCAATTTCAACTCAAGTCTGAACTGAAACATGAATAGAAAGTTCTAAAAATGAGTATAAATATTTAAAAGCCCCACAAATGGTCTAGTTACTCTTAAGGAAAGCAAGATAGCTGGATGTGTCTGCCAGCCACTAAGACAGGCCGTAGATTTGTAGCACAGGGATAAACACATAATAACATAGAGGACAGAAAGAAAACATGAACTGGGGCAACTTGATGTAAGAGAGATCCAGTCTTGCAAATACATGAGACAGTGAAGGAATATGCAGTGAACAGTGCTAGGACCATTTCCACAAATAAAAATAAAGCTCCATTGGATTAGACTTAAACGCTCAAAGGTGAAATGAGATTTTATAGAAAAGACTGTAGGAAGGTATTTATGTTCATAGGTTAGGCTAAGATTTTTTTAAATAATACTGAAAATCATTAACCATAAAGTAAAATGATAATATATTTTGACTACATTATTTTAAAAAATGTTTTTTCCACTTGGAACACTGTAAAAAAGAAAGGAAAAAGATAAGCTTCACTGTAGGAGATGATATTTTCAACACAGATAACTGATTAAGATTAGCATCCAGAATATATTAAAAATCATATAAATTATTAAGAAAAATACAAATAATGGGAAAAAATGAGTGAAAGACATAAAAACGCTACGATCAGAAGCAAAAAAAAAAATTCCCAATTAGCAATTAGAAAAATAGAGATAAGACATCAATTATATAGCATTTTATTTGAGCCAGATTGAAAAAAAAAGAGGGAGGAATGTTACTAGTATATTACAGGTTGAAATGTAAATTGTTCAACTACTTGGAAAACAGTTTGGCATTCTCTTTTAAAGATAAAGGAATGTATATAAAAACTTATAACTCAAAGATTTTATTCCTAACTCTATATTAGTAAAAAGGGAGGAACAGAGGAAGGAAGGAAGGAAGAGAGGGAGGGAGGGAGGAACCAACAGTTATAGAATGAAAGACCTATACAAAAATGTCCAATGTAGCATTTTTGTCATGTTAAAAGTGTTGAAAAACCCACATTCCATCAACAAGGAAAACTAAATAGCTGTATTTTCAATACAGTGAAAATAAATTCCACTACATATATTAATATGGATGAATTGCAAAAATCCATGCAGAATTCTAAAAAAAGTTACCAAAAACTCTTTAAAAATTCGTGAAGGATGACACGTATATTTTAAGAAAAAAGCAAAATACACACATATATACATAGAGAGAGACAGACAGACAGACACAGAGGAGATACCTGTGGAATCCATACACACACACACACGCACGCGCACACACACACACGCACATACATGTTATTAGGACCAATAATCAAGTTCAGTAAGGCTGCAGGAAACAAGACCAATACATGAAAGCCAGTTGTGCTTCGATGCACTCCCAATGAACAATTCAAAAATAAATTTTTTTAAAAATCCATTTAAAAAATTAAAAAGCATTAAAAAGAATAAACTATTAGGGCTAAATTTAACCAAAAAACTGCAAAACTTCTACACTAAAAATCTATAAAATACTATTGAAAGAAATAAACGAACAATGCCTAAATAAGTGGGAAAATGCCTGCAGTGTTAACCCTGACTGCTTTTTTCTTTCTGCAACGCCAGCGCCTGACTTAAGCTTTAATTGCTGAAGCATCCACTTCAAAGAGGCACCTGCTTTCAGAACAAACACAGGACCAACCACAGGACTGGATAAAGGGCCAGGCCGCAGACAGTGTTCTTTGTCTTAGAGATCTTGTTGGATTTCAATAACTGACAATTTGGGACCTTCTGTTTTTTCTTCCCATGCTTTAAATTCCAGCTCTAGTGTTTTAAATTCACCAACACAGAGTGTGCCTGTGAAGCTCTAGGCCCCCATCCTCTACCCAAATAAAAGCAGAACCCCAGGCCTGCCTGTCCTCTCTCTCTACTGGCACCCTCGCAGTATAGCCCGAGGTGTGCTGTGTAATTTCCAGGTCCTGTACGTAATAAGCCTTTATTGTTTTCAAAGTTTCTGGACGGTTATTGCTGAAGGGCATCTCACAATTACAGTAAGGACCACAAGGGCTGGTCCGACCACAACATTGGTTGTCGATAGGCTGAGGCCAGCACGAAACTATATACCATATTCATGGATTGGGAAATAGAATATTAAGATGGCAATACTTATCAAACTGACCTACAGTTTAAAACAGACCTACAGTTTAAAACAATATGTATCAAAAACCTGGCTTTCTTTTTTATGTAAATGGACAAGGTGATCATAAAATTCATACAGAAATGCAAGGGACCAGAATAACCAACACAATCTTGAAAACGAAGAACAAAGTTGAAAAACTCACAACTCCCAATTTGAAAACCTACCACAAAGCTACAGTAAATCAAGAGATTATGATACCAGCATAAGTCTAGACTTAAGAATAGAATTGAGAACCCAAAAATAAAACCTTTTGTATTTGACCAAGTGATTTTTGACAAGGATGCCAAGACCTTCCAATGGGGAAGGAATAGTTGTTCAACAAATAGTCTTGGGCAACTGAATACTCACATGAGAAAGAATGAAGCTGAACCCCTTTTTATGTCATACACAAATTAACACAAATGGATCATCAAATAAAAGAGCTAAAATGACAAAATTGTTAAAAGAAATCATAAAAACATTTGGTTCTCCAAAGCATGTTATCCAGAACGAAAAGCAACCACTTAATGGCAAGATATACTTGCAAGTCATATATCGTATTAGGAACTTAGATCCAGAATATATGAAGGGCTCCTACAATTCAACAATAAAAAACCAAATAAGCCATTTATAATTGGGCAGAAGATTTGAATAGACTTTTTTCCATATAAGATCTAGAAACACTAATAACCACAGAAAATTTGCTCAATATCTTTAGTCACTAGAGAAATGCCAATCAAAACAACAATGAGAAATCAGTTAACACCCTCTAGGGTGGCTAAAATAAAAAGATAGAAAATAATAAGTGTTGCCAAGTTGAGGAGAAATTATAATGCTCGTATATTACTGATGGGAATGTAAGCTGGTGAAGGCGCTTGGGGAAACATTTGGTAGTTTCTCAAAGTGCTAAACATAGAGTTACCACATGACCCAGCAATCCTACTCCCAGATATGTATATACCCAAGAGAATTTAATAAATATGTCCATGCAAAAAATATATGTATAATTATTCACAGCAACATTCATAATAACCAAAAATTATGAAATGGTCCAAATGTCCATCAGCTGATAAATTGTTAAACAAAACATACTATATCCATACATTAGATTATTATTTGGCAATGAAAAAAAAAATAAAGTACTGTTACATGCTACAACAAAGGAGCCTGAAGAACACCGTGCTATGCGAATGAAGCCAATCACAGAAGACCACACACTGTATGACTCCTTTTGGATGAAATGTCCAGAGAAAGCAAATCTTTAGAGAGAGTATAGTTAGTGGTTCTCCCAGACTGGGTATAGTGGGAAATGAAGTGACTGTTATTTAATGAATATGAATTTCCTTTTTCGGTGTTGAAAATGTTCTGAAATCAGAGACTAGTAATCATTACATATCTGTGATTATACTAAAAAAATTTTAAAAACTCACCAGGTTGTACATTTTATAGGCTGAAATTTATAATACATGTAGCTAACATTTTAAAAAATAGTAAAATATACTTGTGGCATCAGGGTTACTGTCAATTTAAAATCTTTTTTAGGAATAAATAAAAAATTCCAAGATGTAGCATAAATTTTTCAGGGGCAATTTGAAGACATACCAATTTCTTATAAAGTAGAATAAAAAGTGTATTATCACTGCTGAAATTTTAGACCCAGAGTGGG
Source organism: Camelus ferus (assembly GCF_009834535.1). Classification (NCBI taxonomy): domain Eukaryota; kingdom Metazoa; phylum Chordata; class Mammalia; order Artiodactyla; family Camelidae; genus Camelus; species Camelus ferus. Next base: position 8,707,802 of record NC_045698.1, on the reverse strand, counting down.
GCTTCCTTATCTTTTCATTTCTTAAATTGTCCATTTTAGAATTAGCATTCATTGAACTGAGATGAATTATCTATTTTTGCAGATGAATGAACCAAAGTCAAGTGAAAGAAATTTGAACTTTTAAATGATGTCCAAACTTTAAATTATAAAATGATGATATTACCCATTTTAAAGAAATATCATTTCATTTTCCTCTCATGTTATTTCACATCCAGACTACTGATAAGCCTAACACATTGATGAAAAATAATTACAGTATACATTTCAACAGAAAGAAAAAGGAGAGGATTTTTCAATGGTGACTGTAAAATGCTAATTGTAGCCCAGTCATCCTTTATAATCATGCACACTTCTAGTTTTTGTTTATTATTTTGGGCAGATTCTGTTCACTTTGATTTATTAAGCTGTTTTACACAAGGATGATTTGTTCATTGCCTATTTTTTTAGCTACCGTAAGATGTAGGTTTAAAACAGATTTTCACTTTGTCCTTTTAAGTTCTAAATAAAACTCAACCCAGGCTAGCAGTATAGCTGGAGCTAAACAAATAGAGGATTAAATACATTGGAATTGTCTTTGGAATGACTTATCAATATGCCTAGAAATAATTAAGTTGTTTTAAACATGTGTGTGCATTGTGTAAAAATCATGAGACACACAGCTGTATACAATGATATCACTGTCAAAGTTTACTACATTTAAATTCTCTCCTGAAGCCATAATTTTCATAGTTGTTTAATTTGCGTATTTAAATAAATTTAGTGCTCTCCCACCATGTTTTATTGACTCTAAATTTTTTAAAAAATAACTTCTAACTGGTGGATGTTACAATCAATAGAATTTTTTGTTATTGTGGTTAACATTGCTTTGGGGGGGGGCTCTTTGTGGTGCCATGGAGAGCCCATTGATAGTCTGTCTCATGTTTCAAAACATCTGCTTAATGCATACATTATGTCTGACTAACACCTTGCCTTGAAAAAGATAAAAATTTCCATCTTTACTTTGTCTTGGCTGGATAGAATACTTTGGTAGTCATACTTTCTTCTGTTCAGAATTTTAAATCCTCCTCCATTATTTTTTCACACCCGAAGTTGCTGAGCAGAAATTCTTTTATAATGACAAACAAAACAAAATGAAACATTTTTTAAAAATCTTCCAGAAAAATAGAAACAAAGAAATTTCCCTACTGATTAAAAAGAAGCTACGGTATTTACTTAATAATAACAAAGAAAGGACACTAGGGGTAAACTTAATAAAAGGTGCCGAAGAACTTTGTCGAGAAGATAAAATTTTATTGAATGACATTAAAGAAAGCCCAAATAAGTAGAAAGCTAATTTCTCAGCTCGCTCCATTCTTTGCATAAGACGAGGAGTGATTTGGGATCCCAAATGCTCAGGTTGATTCTTATGCTAAGACATTTTGCTCAGCTGGTGCTGAAGAGCTGTTTATTCTGAGGATGAAGAAGATTAACACAAGGAGTTTGAAAGATGGTACAGACCCAGTGAAGCCTGCATAGAACGATTTTCTTAAATTAACTATAAAGTTAATTCCCAAAACTCAAGCCCACCCCTGTTCTGGATGATTTAGAGCCACTGTGTCTGATCCCCCCACCTGCTCCAGCAGGCTGGCTGAGGGCCCGGCACCTAGTAAATACATCAACACGTGCAGTAACGATCCCGTCTCTGTCTCTGCTCCACCAGGACGGGGTCCACTAAGACCACGAGCCCTTTTGCATGTGTTTGTCTTTTTTTGCTGGGGCTAGCAAGGAATAGTTGCTAATTAGATGTATAAAAATGTCCTGGATTTGAACCCTGACTTCACAACTACACATGTGAAATAATTATCAAATATGCAAATTTGAATTTTCTCATTTGTGAGGTGAGAGCCGTGATCCTGCCCTTTCTCCTCCCCAGTGCGGTTTAGAAAATCAAATGAGATCATGTGTGAAGGTGAGCTATAGATTGGCAGTCAATTTTATTAGTATCGATTTTACTGTGATTAGTCATAGACCTTCCAGCAATTAAAACTTATGAAAACAGATGACTAGTGTTTTATAAGTAGTTCTTTTTAGCATGACTCTCCTCTAAACATTTTTAAATGCCACGTGTGTTCTAATGCCTTCATATCCCACGTGTGACACTTACATTTAAAAAGTCATAGTCATGTATTCAATAAAAATTTACAGAAATGAATTATGAAAAGATAGAACAGCAGGAGTGAAGAGCCGTTGATGAGACGGTAAGTAGGTTGAGCTTTGCCTTCTGTATTTAGTAATTTGTAAATTATTATATAAAGAGAATCAGATGTTTGTGTTGGTTACAAGTCGTGAAATTTCACTGCAGGGAAGGAACTTGGATCGCCTGCTTAGAAGAAATTAACATATTAATTTTCACTAAGCACTAAGTAAAATATGCCTTTTCCTTCAATTATGTAAGTGGGCAATAAACCTCAGTGGCCTCAGCAGTACTCATGATTGTCACAAATAGCAATCACAAATACTGCCTAACCCTGCTATGGACTTCAAACATTTCAAAATATTTCGAATTTATAGAAGTTATCAGATCCAATGTCAGGCCTTGGTATTTAATGTGTTAATAACGAGGCACATATATTACTGTATAGCAAGCTGTTTTAAAATAGCTTGAAACTAGTGTTTATAATTGCTCCTTTTCTAACTTTATTTACTTTATGAATTTTATTACATTATTTTGAGAAAGGTCCATAGGCTTCATTAACCTGTCAGAGGAGCCCATGATTCATTTTTTTAATAACCAAGAACCCTTCTCTTAGAGGATACCTGGTCCCACTCCCCATTTTCTGTGGCCTTGCTCCTCAAAGCACCTGCGTCATCTGGGGACTTAGTGGAAATGCAGACCCGCCAGCCCCACTCCAAAATCACTAAATCAGACTCTTCCTTTCAACAGTATCTTTTGGGGATCTGGACATTCTTCAGTGTAGTATTCCACAATTGTCACGTATTTCCTACAGCGAAACCCTCTTCTCACCTGTATACTTTGCACAACGTTCCCCAAACATTAGTCAACTTGCCAAGATCAAAACAAAATAGAGAGAGAGAGGAAGGAAGGAAAAAAACCAAAAGAATAGTGATACCCTCTCTATTGCCAGTAAACAGTGCATCTTCTGGGTCTAATTAGACCCAGACTACTACCTACTTATCATAAGTCATTATTTATTATATTAAACCCATGAAGGAAGTCTCTCTAGGTTCCAAGAGATGTGATTCTGGAATTGCCAAAACAAAACAAAACACATCTTGTTTCTTTTTAGTTCCATTTTGTAATTTAAATATCCATGAAAATATGTGTTTATCTTGGGGGCAGGGAAGAAAGTAGAAGCAGCAGGTCACGAGGGAACACGGACTGCATGTTATTAATTAGCAATAGCATCTCGGTTAGACTCCTGAAATGAGAAACGAGAGAGGAAGAGATGGCAAGAGGAAAACTGATGTTGGCAAAGTACTTCAGTTCATCCCCCAATTTTGCAACTTAAATGGATATTGTAATATATTTATTAACTTAAAAGGTACTTAGAAATAGTAGAAGTGTTTGTATGATCTTCAAAGAAATCCAAAATGATCCTGAACTTTGGAATGCAAAGTTCATAAAGTAAATGATGCAATACCGTTCTACAAAAATTTTGACTCCGTGATTTCCTGCCAAAAACGTTTTTAGCAGTACTGCTTTCCAGGAATATGAATAAAATGATTAAATATAGAATACCTTCGGATACGAGATAAGGCAACATGCTTATATGGTGACACTTTCTGAAACAAAATTAGATGTACACTTGTATTATTCCTTTGTAGCAATATTTATTGACTATGATGTCAAAGTTCTGAGCAGCTCATGAAGAAATGAGTGGATAAGCAAACCCTGAAGCAGTAACTTCCACTTTTTTAATTCCATTGATTAAAGTTTAAAAGCCATACTCAGCAAGTTATTAAAAAATAAGATGTATGCACATGCGCACATACACACAGACACACACCCCTATTATTTAACCAGGAGACCTAAAATGAGGATTTTTTTCCTCTAGATGCAAATGTAGCACTAGGAAAAAGTATATTTTTTAAAAGAATATTTTTCTTGAAGGAACAATGATTCATCAGATCAGAAACAAACACTAGCTTTTTCATCATAAGAAAAAAACTGAAAAATGCAGGTGAAAATGGTGAAAGACATGTATTTGAAAACAGAATTGAATCTGTATTATCCACTGTAACTGCTGTCAGAACAGATGCACGTAAACAGTGAGTGGATTTAACTGTGCTTCTTCCTGGGGAACAGGATTCAAGATTCAGGGTCAAAGGAAATAGACTCTTATTGAACATGAGCCACTTGGAAACTGGACGATAACACAAAATCCACTAATGTTTGAGAAGAAATAGCCCAGTTGCACAGAATAACTACATTCGTGGCCTCCTTCCCGTCTCACAGTGAGGTGTTACCGTTGTGCCTTCCGGGCGTGGAAAGTTCCCAGTGTAGCTGGCCACCTTGGATTTCTCTCTGGATCCCTGACCCAGTCTTCCAAGAACATTCATTTATACCTCATTTCCTTCAGCAATCAACCATTTTGCCATACTTTTTTTCCCCTTAACAGAGGTACTTGAACCCAGGACCTCGTGCATGGCAAGCACACGCTCCACCACTGAGCGATCCCCCCGACCCCTGCAATAATTTTTGAATATTTACTGTGTTTTCAAGATTTTGAAACTTATCAGGACACAAGGAAAGTAACTTCTGTGCTTGTGGTAGGACATGCTGAGGTGCCATCCAGACTTCCCAACAAGGAAGGACACTGATTTGGCAAAGCTGAGAGACGCCCCAAGGACTGCCTCAGCGGCAGGGCTGCCCATCCCAAGGTTTTGGCCTTTGTGGGCGGATCTGTATCCAGAGACTTATGAGGTGGGGCTATAAAGGCTCGATCATTTCATCCAGGGTGGACAACTCTTCAGGCAGCTGCAGCCCCAAAGGGGCCTGTGCCGGGGGTAAAGCTTCTGCCAGTCTCCTTTGCACCTGTACGTCTCCCTCTGCCCAGCCCTGCTTCCTTTCCCTGCCACCGGGGATGCTGAAGCTGAAGTCACTCCCTAACAAGCCCCTTGCTCTCTTGCCAGCTAGTACTTTATCTCAGAACCTGCTTTCCGGGGAAAGCCACCGGACACACTGCTACTTCAGAAAACCGAAGCAAGCAAGGATGCTCTTTGTTCTTTCTTTTTTTTTTTTTTTCATCTTGTTCCTTCCTCTTAATAGACTTTTCTCTGCCTAGCAGTCTATTTTTTTAAGTATTCCAGTTAGCTAACTGCCAATTTAGTTGACAGTTAAGCACCTCCCAAGAGTGTATTTTAATGAGGAGATTTTTGAAGATGGTTTAGCCTTGACAACCCAAAGGAATGAAGCAACAATAATAGAAAAAGAGGTAAGGGTTAGTCTTTTGACAAGGCAACTTCTTAGCATCAACTCAGTTATACCATGAAGGAGCATGTTAATGCCAGGAAAACCAATGCTCGGCAGATGTCTGACCTCAAAATTAACCCCTACAGAACCAATCAAGAGCAACATAATGGAGCACATAGCAACCCAGCAAATGAATCTCTACATTCAAGGACCCACATGTCTTACTCCTTAAGTATTTGGGGGGAATTTTACCTAAAACCGGTCATTCTCTGAAGACTTCACCCTTACCTCTCCCAAAAACACACTTACAAGGATGTTCTATTGTTTGTTTGGAAATTTTAATGAATCACAGATGCTAGAATGCTTACTGATGTCAATCATTCCAATCCACAGCCTTCCCAGAATTATCCTTGTCAAAGATCAGGAATCCAGACCAAGGGGACAAGTGACAACAGTATCACAATTTGGCCTGGACCAAATGCCATTTATATACTTTACATAAAAATTATTTATGGAAATGATTTTGGATTCATTTAGGAGCTTTGTAAATATTTCCAATATGTCTAAATTCTCCTTAAATTCATGAGCATATGAACAGATCTGTTTAACATCCAATACTGGGTAACCTTGAATCAACCATAAAAAGCAAACTAACCCAAAACTACTATTTTGTTTGCTTTTTAATTTATGACTTCAAGGCAGTAGGTGTGGAGAGAAATCTAAATTACTTCTGGCAAATTTTGCTCCTCCCCTGAACAAGAACAGTCTTCTCTTGAACATGTTCCTTTTCTTTCATCTGTTTTCTTTTCCTTCTGGTCTCTCCTCCTTGTTCTCTTTGCCTCCATCTTATGAGGCCACAGATGCTGGGGAGTTTGTGGTGGAGCAAAGCCAGCCGTTCAAAAATATTTTCATAGCTCAAGATTTACTTACACAGGTTGCAGACAAAAAGACATGCCTCTCTTTCCATGCCCCAATTAACTACATACATTTGTAAGTTCCTGATTCAATTAAGCAGAGCGCAGCTGGGTCCTAAGCCCAGCAAGACTCCCCCAGGATTTGCGTCTCTGACAATGACTTCACAAACAAGGTCTACTGCGTATTGCTTCAAAAAGACGATGGAAGAATAGAAAGCACTGTAACCGGCAAATATATTTGAAGTTACTTGTAAGCAATGGTGTCACAACAGTAGAAAAGAAAAAAATCACTCTTTACTGAGGTTCACTTACAGTCAGTGAAGTGGGTGGTGGTTGCAGCCTTGCATAACCTATTATAAAATTCTCCCAGGACCTCCACTAAAAATAAATAAACTTAATTACCTACCTCCAAAATAAAAATAAAATTCAATTATAGCAAGTTCATAGAAGCTTTTCTACCATCTGACACCAAACCTGTGTATATTTATTTTTCCAGTGGTGTGATTGGTTTTATGTCTTGCTAATATAAAGAGAAAAAAAATAAAATTTTATTTTTTATTATTTGAAAATATATAAATAGTATTTATTAATAAAGCTAAATAGTTGTTGGTATTTTAATAATGGATGTAAAAGCAGTAGTGAAATATTTTATCACACATGTGTTTACGCACTTATTCCACTTTATGTATTTTTAAAGTAGCATAGCTTGAATATTATAGATATGTAGACCTTGTTCTGTTATTTCAGATTGGTATCTAGCCAAGTACTTTCACTAAGAGTAGATCATATACTTTCACGGAGAGTCAGCCCCAGTGTGTTATAAACTGACATTGGAACACACACCCTTTAAAAAATATATACTATTGGGAATAATTAGTACGTTAGGAATGACTGAAGAGTGTGATGAAAAGAGACAAAGGCTAGAAGGCCACGTATTTTACACATATAAACTCTCGACACGACTTTAAACATCTCTTCCATTTCATCTCCTTTTTTCTTGCAGGCTCAGATACCCTCATTAGTACAGTTTACAATTTTTAAGTAAACTAAACGAGCCCTAAGTTTCTTTGGCCACTTTTTTAAAATACCATGATTCTAGTGCATCACTTTAATCTATTTTACAACATCTTAAATATCTATCGTTTCTCAGATCTATAAATGAAGTGTGTAAAATTGGACAGTTTGTATTCAATGTGCTAAATGATATGTGTGCCTACATACAACTCTTCAGCAAAAAGCACTCTAGTTATATGGAATAAAATGTTTTTTCTTATTACAAAATTAGTTATGCATCTTTTATTCTTATATTGAAAAGAGCATGTGACCAAGCAATAGAAATTCATAAGCACTCATTACATTTAACCACATAACTTTCTATTCAGTATTTGTTAAAGCGCTGAGCTTTTTATACCCGGCTCATATGTGAGTCAGTAGATTTTCTTCTGAGTCATCTAATATCCTTGAAAAGAATAAAGTAAGTGGCATATATATAACTGACTGAAGCCATTTAACTTTCAAAAATATATCCAACAGATGTTTTTAAAGAAAGCACACTATGAGTATTTTTCAATGTAAAAATAAAAAAAGAGGTCTGCTTTGGTGTAGCTAATGAACTAAATGAACTAATTTATTGAGTTATTCCAACATGATATGATTTTTACTTGAAATGTGAAATCTCCCCTTGCTCTGTCGCAGACATAAGATAGATTTTTCCACAGTGATTTTGTTTGGGAATGATAGACTAAAAATAATCAGTTGGACATACAGAGTTGCATAGGAAAATCTGTTATATCCTTGCTTAAAATTTTTTAATTTATTTTCTTAAAGTACAGTCAGTTACAATGTGTCAATTGCTGGTGTACAGCACAACGTCCCAGTCCTGCATATACACACATATACCCGTTTTCACATTTTTTCCATTTGTTATATGCTTTTAAACTATTATTCATAGTGAATTTAAAGATAGAATTATCTTAATTTTGCTTGATTACTAAAGTAATTTTCACTACTAATAGAATATTTGATGTAGGAAAAAAGTGACATATATTAAAACCATCACAATAATGAATAAATATTTTGTGGAAGCTCCTCTGAGTCTATACAAACATTCTGTTTCTCACTAAAATTTAGCCTAGTAATCTTCGCATTCATCAGGAGGTCCTCCCTGCCACAACTATCGTGATATTCTCATGATATTCTGTTTCCCTTATTCTTTCTACATTTATTGAATGGATTCTCTGGTGAGGAAGAGCTATTCCTTTTCTACTATTTATTTCCTTATTTATTCATTCAATCATTAATTTATATCATAATACACTCAGGAATATTTATTTTATTTTGAGGGCTAAAATCCAAATACTATCATTATTTTGCTTCCAGGCTTAGCCCTTGGTTTTTCCTTCCAGGCATTTTCTTATGTTCTTTGGACATGCCCATCTTTATTGTCTCCTTTCTCACTCCCCTCCCCCCCTTTTTTGAAAGCACATTCTTACTTTCTGGTACCACAAGACACTCTAAATTATATTTTCCTTCCCTCATCCCTGTCTCTCCAAGAAGCTCTTCCCTCTTGTATTAGAAATGGGTCTTTAGAAACCAAGATCTGGACACTAGGTGCACACATCGCTGAACATGATTAATTTCACACAAGCCGATCCTTTTCATAAAGTCATTGTGTTTTACTAGCTTTATAGTCTTTTTATTCATTTCTTTCTCCTTTCTTTCTGTGCTACTCATTCTTCAATTTTTTCCCTTATTGTGTGATACCAGAACACACTAATATACCTTGTTAAAATAAAACAAAATATAGACCAGGTTTGAAGATCCCCAAGCAGACAAAACCATTTAAGCCACGTGAGCAAAACTGTATCTAACTTATTTCATGAACACAAGCAAAACTTAACATAGGTTGTTTATTGTACATGCCTCTGATAACCACAACAGAACTTACGTCATCTTCCTAAAATGGTATAATTACTTTTAACTAATCCCCTGCTATCTGGAAGTTCCTGTCATCAGATCATAATAAAGTTTCAGCAACTTCCTTACTTTCACTTTATAAGCCATCCTGTAATGTCATGCCCTGAGCTTCATCTCAGTTTTGAATCTGAAAACTCCCAGTTCTTGAGCTGTTCTTTCATGCACAATAAACTCTTACTAAATACTATTTTACTGGCCTCGTTTTAATTTTTACTGAATTTTTAACAACCTCTTACTTCTGGATTTACTTTTCTTTTTTCTTCTGTCTAAAAATTCAGCACAGTCTGAAGGGCTCACTCCTCCATGTGTTCTTCTCTCCTTGGTATCTGCTTAGAAAGCTCAGCCCATCCCAGAGATTTGCAGTCCACCTACAATGTGGACCTCCTACTTCCTGTATGCCTATCCACTGAGCCCTCCTTTCATGCTCATGTTGGCTCAGATTTACATTTGCCACATCCATCTTCAAGTGTCTTCAATAATATTCCATTTATTTTCACTGGAATTTCCATGGTGATACAAAACAGGGCTACCAAAGAGTAGCTGGATGAGGGAGTTGAATTTTTGAAGGATTTTGGTCTTTCCCTGGCCTTTTTTTTTTTTTTTTTTTTTTTTTTTTACCTTCTTGCATGATGTCAGCTAGAGATAAGAGAACAATAAAGCTGCCAACAGCTGGATAAAAGCCTTCTCTCTATAACCTGGGTCCTCAGGAAAGCTATAAATTTAGAAAAAGACAGAATCTTGGAATTGTTTAAAAGATAAATGCCACATTAGTTAAGACATAAGTTCAGATGCTACTATAACAAGAACCCAAATTAGCAATTGTTTAAACTAGGTAGAACCGTATGTACCTGTCTCAGACTTTAATCTTGAGGTCCAGTGTGACACAGCAGTTCTGTTTTATCAGGTCATCAAAGGATCCTGGTCTCTTCTGACCCAGAAAAGTGTTTGGCAGTCTTTAGAGTCATCCCCATGATTCAAGGTTGACCAATGCCATGTCACTTCAGCACACAGGAGGGGACAAAGGAGGAAAGGAGCGGGCAATTTCTTCTTCCCTTTAAATGCACAGCCATGTCTCTTCCTCCTCACACGCACCGTTCAGAAATACCAACACCTGTATTTCCCTTAGATACATTTCATCTCTATTCTCACACAGGTTCCTGTCTTCTTAACTCTCAAAACCTCACTGGTGCATAATTTTAATATGCTATTATTCCCACTCCCCGAATGTAGGAATTTGTAAACTTGTTCACTTAGCTTCTGTAGGACACATGACATGCAATGTCAACCTATACTACACACTTCCATGGATACAAACCTTGCAAAATTACACACAAACTCCACATTTGTGTTGCCCCTTCCACAAATATCACCAAAACTTTGGAACTCTCTTGATTCCACTGATTTATTAAAATATTACTTGTTAATATTATGGCTTCATATATTATTAATAACAAATTACTTGTGACATGATATCAGGTCATTGTTATCATTTTGAGAACCCCCCTCTTGTGAATTAATATTCTGAAACATATTAAAAATAAATAATTTCTCTGTAGAAAAAAACATCATTTGTTTCTCATTGTCTGGAGCCTGGACTAAATTCTTTTTTCTCTGATTTTCATACTTTATGGATTTAGAAATTGGCTATTTGCTCAAATTCTATAGAGGTATTCCCTCAACTGCTCCTTCCATCCTGCAGCTGTGACTTTCCATGTCTGAGCTTCTCCTGGGGCTGCTTGTTGCTCACTGCACAGGGACATGCAGAATTGGTCCCATGGAACATCATACTTGTTTTTAGCAGCCACCTTACTTCTGATTCCCCAAGTCAGCCCACCAAGTACAAGAAAACGCATGTTTTCCTACAGAGGCAAGAATACATCATCCTTTGATAAATCTGATCTGAGAAATTGTCTTATTTTATTTTTCCTGTGTCCTGGATTGCCCGTGGCCTTACCTTCCTCTCCTGAGGAAGTCCTGCTACTTAAAGCAGCAGATGAAATACGTAGATAGTGATCATTTTTCTTCCAATGATTCATTGGTCACCATCCTCTTCATATTAATAATGAGAAGGAGTTTCCCCTTAAAATACTTTCTACTTTTCCATACTTTGATGTACATTATGAGTCAAGGTATCCCATGATGATTAGAGTTTATAAAGTAGTGGAAATCATGCTTTATTTCTAAATTATTACCCATAGTGGAACTTTAATCACACAGCATCCATCAGCTCCTAATTTCACTAAACTGGGAATCCTCTTCAGTTTGTCCCAAAACAGAACCATTTATTTATATCTTTACTGTAGAGTTTTCTTTTTAAGTCTTAACTTTTCATATTATTTTTTCCATAAGAATCACTGTGTTCTTAAAAACTGACATACACATCACTTTGATTTTCCTTTCTTGTGTAAATACCGCTACAGCTGCACTAGGAAGCTTGTCATGTGTCATTTTTCAGTTGCCTTTCATAATATGGCCTTGTATTAACACTTAACTGTCAAGATAATATGCAATATGAGCAGGTTCCTTCAGGGCAAAGCTCTCACTTCTCGCTCCAGTTTAAATCAGCAGTGTGGTCAGGTGTGGGTCCCGCTGCTTGGTCTGTAGAAAAAGAAGGAATGAGGGAAATAAACATGAAAATCAATCATTCTGCATTAAGCCATAGCTTCAATCAATCATAAGAATTAAAATAGTTACATTCCAAAGCACACCTGGCAAAACATAATTACCTGTTAGTCTTTCCAGGATCCCTCTTTCCAAAGTTACAGTCGGGAGAGTTCTGAATTATCTGCAAAATGGAAGACTTCAGATCAATGGCCTGACAGTAACTTAAAGATGTTATTTTGCTCATTTGGAGGCCCCAAACTTATCTAATCAGTGCATGTAATTAAATACATCTACAATCATCATCAACTTATCCTCCTTTTCAAGCCATAAACACCTAGAAATCATTATTCTTGGGTGAGAGATGCAGTGTCATTTGGAACAGAGTTATGAGAGAGAGAATCAATCTGCTTGCCTCCACAATATCTGTCTGTCATGATGGAAATTTCTCTCCAAACTTCTTGTCATCTCCTAGCATTTAATGACCTTCACTACAAGAATCAAGGTCTTTCCAGATATGTTGCACCGAATAGTTTGGATCATCCCTATAGCTAAAACTTTCAGACCCAATGAGTATTAAGGTTGCATAGATCCCATGTGAAACCCTGGGGCGAGTACCAACATTATAAGAAAATAAGACGACAGGGAAAGCAGTCATCACACAGACATTAGAGAAGGAAATACAAAATGGCGCCCAACTCTAACGGTGTACTTCTAAGTCTAAACTTCTGAAGCTAACAAAGGGTCTCATGAGATAGCCACAATCTAATTAAACCATCAAATACTGACTGTTATCAGAAAAAGCATGTCAGGGATCTCACTGTCCAGGTGACAATGAGTGGATGGTTTTCAGAGATTAGTAAAGTGAATTGGCAACACTTTAAAATATACATTAAAGTTCCATCTTCCTCCTGATGGGTAAAAAGACAGAATGTGCTTTTTTTTTTTTTTTTCCCAAAATAAAAACTCAGTGCAAGATATAAGAAAGAGAGAAAGTAGCCTCTGGAGAAAAAAGTATAAAAAATATAAAAAGGGGCAGGTTTGGCAGGAGCTTGTGAAAATGAACAGAGCAATGAAGCTAAGCAGTAACACAGAAAGACGGTAAGTTTTGATGGATCATATTTTGGCCAGCAATGGAAGTTGGCTTACTGGGGAAGAGAAAAAGATCACCCTGGGGAGTAATAGAAGCAAAGAAGCGGAGAAAGAAAATTTGCTGTGTATAGTTTCGTAGTTTGGAATCTGAGTTTAATTTTTAAAAAGTCAGGTTTCATAAGATACAGCTATACACAAGCGAATAAAATAAAAAATTTTAACACACATTTGAGTCTATCTGAAACACTGCTACTCTTTTTTTTTATTAAATCCAATCTCAAGTTAGACATTTAATTCTACATTTCACTACACAATACAAATTTTTAAAGAAAAAAGAAAAAAAGAAAAAAAACTCCCCTCAGCATTTTCAGGAAGAAAGACGTAGGGAATATATACAAGGCACCGTGTAGCCATGCTTATTAATTTTGTGCTGATGAATCTGAAGAGAAATTTATGACTGTATTATCCAATTATGTGAGTTCAGCATGTCAGGAAATAAAACTTGTATGTATTCATAATAGAGAATACCATCCCTAATGTTCAGGTTGCCAATTGTCAGCAACTAAAGCATAAGTACACGTACCTTTGCTTTTACAATTCCTCCATGCCTACACATTCCTCATCCCCACCTCCACACTAAGTATATTTTCTCATCTTTTCTTCCATGCTGACAGTGACATTTCCACTCCAGGTGCATTGCCTGTTTCAGATTTGGGGCAACCTGTCCTTTCCTGATGCTCTGCATTGACAATAGTGGTCACCCATTGTGTAGGTGAGTACATGATAAATATTTGGTCCAGTTTAGACAGTGGAACACAAACCAGTATTCCTATACCATCTGTCATCATATAACCGGAATTTCTTTACAAAATTATGGAGTTTTTTGTGTTGTTTTAATTGTTTTTTTTTCAGTTGTAATATATTCTTATTGAAGTATAGTTGATATATGATATTATATAGGTTACCAAGGTATAAGATACTGATTCACAATTTTAAAGATTATACTCCATTTATAGTTATTACAAAATATAGGCTTTATTCCCTGTGTTATGCAATATATTCTCATTGCTTATTTTATACCCAACACAATTATGTATTATAAATGTTCATTGTCCAGGTGAACTTTGAGTCATTGCACAAATTTGTATTCATTGTTCCACAATATTGTCAGTTACATGGCATAATCTACATTCATACTTAATTATACACCATGATTATTGTTCCATTTTACAGTAATTTTGTGTTCTTATCACCTGTGATAGTTAGCTATTGCTGCATAACAAATTATCATAAAAACTTAGCAGCCTAAAGCAATGAATACTTCTTGTATCACTGCTTCTGTGGCTCAGGAATCTGCACAAGCCATCTGGGTACCACTGACTTAGGTTCTGAGACAAGACTGCCGTGGAGCTGTTAGCCAGGGCTGCAGTCCCATCTGAAAGTTCAGCTGGGGGAGGATCCACTTTTAAACTCAGTCACATAACTGAAGGAGATAATGTTTTGGATTTTCTTTTGAGTTTTAGACTAAGTGTCTTAGTTTGTCACTAGCTGCTGACTGAAGGTCTCCTCATCTGTGGAACACCACATCAGTAAACTCACAAGATGGGAACTGACTCCATCAGAGTAAGTAATCAAGAGATTATTGATGTACATATAAATATACACATGAACACATGTATACATATATATGGCAATGCACTCTATAAATTATATAAATAAATATATGTATTTAATTGATTTTAAATGTATCTCTAAGAATCATTTCCTCATTTTTTGCAGCCTGGTCATTCCCCCATGTTCATAGCTAATACTCTAAGTCCTTAGTTCTCTAAGTTTTGTGAGTAATTGACAGCAAGGTCAAAAATATTTTCATCCTAACACTGAGGCTTTAGTTGCTTTTTATACTCTCATTCTCTCACAAGTACACAGTGCAGTTTTCCTGAAGCTATGTAAGTTTTGCTATCACAACAGACTGAATATAGAGGCCGCTAAGGCAACCCAGGCATCTTCTATTAAGGCAGGCATGAAAAAGATGTTCAAAATGAAACCAATACCACTCTTCTTGCTATTATTTTTCATTTTAGAAGACATAGTTGTTTTCAGTGAAAATATGATTTATCTTAATGTAATGAATTAACTATCATCATTTTAAAATAAATTAAAACATACTGATTTTGATGTATCTTCAATATTGATTGCTTCCATGGTAAACATTGATAGGTAGAATCCATTTAAATAAAAGCTCTTGGGGTTCTCCATACTTTCTAAAACTATAAGGCAATCATGGGACAAAACATTTGAGAACTCCTAACCTAAATCTTTGCTCTTCGTAGGAGCTTTAATTGTTCACTAAGTGAATGAATCACATTTTGTACAAGGGTGTTTGTTTGTGTGACTGTGAATCCCTGTACCTTTTGTTTCAAAGCATCCTAGCAAAATGTCGGACCTAAAATATACAGCAGCCCTATTTTTGGCTGTCTAGTCTAGGGAAAGCAAGTCATGATAGCAGAGAGGAGAAAAAATGTAGTAGCTGTGTTAATTAGGAAAGTCTAAGCTGATCCTCTTGTAACAAAGAAACCCAAAATAGTCCATTAACACATGAAAGGCTTAAGTCTCATTCGTGCTGCATTTCTGTAATGAGGCAAGTGGACTTGGCTCCACAGGGACCAAGAAAAAATTAAGAACTATTCCAAATACTAGATTATTTATAGAGGTGTCAGGTCAATTGTGCAAAAAATAAAACACTAACACACTTCTTATTTTAATAGAATACTCAAATATGCCACATTAAAGTTGTGATTAAAAACTAGATTACTTTATGTGGAAGGATTGGAAAGAAGTCATAGAAAATTATTTAAGGTTTTTTTTCTAAGACAATTTAAGGTCTATATGATTGTTAATTGCTTATTCTTTTATTTCATCAGTCTAAATATCTCATTTTCTTTCTCTTTGCATAATATTCTACAAAATGTACCCATACTTGTCTTTTATATCAGTTAAATTTTAAGAGAAATGTATTCTAGACAGAAGATTTTGGATGCTGTTCAAAAAATAACATTTTTGCAAAGTTGCTTTGACAGATAATTAGATTTGAAATGTGTATTTAAGTTTCAGACTGGCAACTGCTGCCTACCAGATTTTTTTAAGCCAATAAAGCACAAGTAAATTGTACAGATGACAGATATAAAAGTTCATAACTTTTTTCATCTGCCTATTGTAGATACAGGGAAGAGTGGTTGGCATATTTTTGAACAGTGGTAAGTTTTTCAGAACATGAGATTCTCAATTATTTTTCAATCTAAAAACCACTTCTAAGGTGGAAGAAAGAGATCACCAAGGTTCTACCTGAAAATTTGAATATAGGAATTAGATGCTGAAATCTGAGAGCAATGCACTAGCCACGTGTACATAAATGGAAAAAGATATTTAACTCCCAAATAATTCCAGATTTCCAAATCAGTTTTTATATCAAACTACTCTTATCAAGGGTGATTTATTGCCAAAAAAATAAAATGGTCTTTTGAAGATGTCATTGACATAATCCTACAAGCCTATTGAGATTTTTTATATATATTATTCATGCAATCTGAAATCCAACTGCTTCTGGCATAGATTTGCCAGCAAACAAAATTGCAGCACAAACAATATTCCCAGATTCTGTTCTTTTCTTCATCACTGTTGTTGTATGAGAAGATCAAAATATAAAAAGACAACGATGCACACTGAGAACATCTCTGCATTGTGTCACTCAGTGATCTAAACCTGTGCAAACTGACTGAGCTGCACATGATAAGAGGCATAATCAAAGAGCTCAGGGTTTAACATCCAAAAATATAAGGAACTCATAAAACTCAAAAGCAAAAAACAAAAAAACAAAAACCCAAAAAACAAAAAAACCAAATAACCCAATTAAACCATGGACAAAGAGCTTGAATATTTTTCCATTGCCAACAAGTATATGAAAAAGTCCTCAACATCATGAATCATCAGGGAATGTGTGTCAAAATGACAATGAGATATCATCTCCTACCTGTTAGGATGCCATTATCAAAAAAGAAGACAAGTGCTGTCAATGATATGGAGAAATCGGAATCCCTGTGCACTGTTGGTGGGTATAAAATAATTAGAAATGGTGCAACTGCTATGGAAAACGATATGGAGTTCCCCCAAGTAATAAATATGAAACTACCATATGATCCAACAATCCCACATTTGAGTATTTATCCAAAAGAATTTAAATCAGAATCCCAAAGAGGTATCTGTACTCTGTGTCCATTGCAGCATTATTCACGTAGCCGAGATGTGGAAACAAGCTAAATGTCTGTGGATGGATAAATGGATAAAGATAATGTGACATATACATACAATGGAATATTATTCAGTCACAAGAAAGAAGGAAATCCTGTCTTATGAGACAACAGGGATGTACTCTGAGGCCATTGTGCTAAGTGAAATAGGTCAGTTACAGAAGGACAAATACTGCACAACTGCACTTACATGAGGTATGTAAAATAGCCCTTGACAGGACTCTGGACCAGGGAAGCTACACAAGTGGGACAATGTCAGAACTTAAAGTATACAGATTAGTTAGAAGGATTGTGTCAATGTCGGTTTCCTGGCTTTATTAATTGTACTATGGTTAGATTAAGATTTTAACATTTGAGAAAGCTAGGTGAAGAGTATAAGGAAGGCTTTGTATTATTTTTGTAACTTTCTTGTGAGTCTGGAATTAAGATAAAGAAACTTGAAAACAACTAATTTTGAAAACAATGTTGGGAGAAAAATATGCATACAAATACTATGAGGCTACAATGTATTTACATTTTGAACTAGGTAAGAAGCAGCAGAGAGAACAATGAAATGGAAACAAACTCAAACACAAATGGAAACTGAGACTAAGATGAAAATTCCTATTCAGATCGGTGAGAGAAATGATTATTTCATGGTGTTTAGAAGATGCACTTGCTATTTATTAAGGGAAAAAAGGATTAATTACCACAGGATTTAAACTTATAAAAATAACTGTAATTATAAGAAGTATTTATAAGCATGAAATGGAGAAGGCCTTTCTGAGCAGGACAGAAATTAAAAACAGAAAATGTGGAAAATAAATAAGTCTAATGACAGACTATTAGGGAAAAAAAAAGAAGAAGAATAGCCCAATAAAATATAAATATAAGGCCAGAGGCTATGAGTAGGACCATCAGAGAACTACATGGCAAATAAGTTCATGAAATAGTGTCTAAATTCACTCATAATTAAGTGCAAATTAAAATAATGTTAGTTTTAGGAATGAAATTGGCCAGATTTTAAAAAGGTGTTAAATTGGCACTCCATACCCTCAGGTTTCACATACACGAATTCAACCAACTATAGATCAAAAGAATTCAAAAAGAAGACATTCCAGAAAGTTCCAAAAAAGCAAAACTTGAACTTGATGTGCTCTGGCAACTGCTTACAGAGCATTTACATTGTCCTAGGTACTATAAGTAGTTTAGAGATGATTTAAAGTATATGGGAGGATGTGTGCAGGTTATATGCAAATTTTATCCATTTTATATGAGACTTGAACTTCAAAAATTTTGGTATCAGAGCGGATCCTGGAACCAATGCCTCATGGCTACTGAGGGACGATTGTGTAAATCACAGCGTGAATGAGGTGCTGGGAACAGGCAATCCCTTGCATGACTGATGGGTTTTTCAACAGAAATGACCATTTGGGAGATTTGTTTAATGGTATTTGGCTGCATTTTTAAGGCAGGCACTCGGTCTTTCAACAATTTCCTTGCTAGGAATTTACAATATTTTCTACTTTAAGCAGTGCTCTTTGGATGTTTATTTCCTGACAGCAGAAATTCCATGAGCAAAAGGATTATCTGTCTATTCTCTGTTGAGATTCTAGAAGAATCTGGCACATATTCAGTGTTCAGTGTTTTTATGGAATCAATTTATCAATGAACAAAGCGATTAATCATTTTTTGAATAGCAGTGTTCATGTAGCAAAAGTTAACAACAAATGTCCATTAAATAATCGGTGGTACCTTATATAGTAGAACGCAGAAGTTTTGTTTTGTTTTACTATTTTAATGAAAAAGATCTGTACGTCTGATCGCCTAGACCTACAAGGCAAATGTAGAGCAGTCTATTAACCATTTATTGAAAAAGCTTAACTCAGTAGTGTGCCTCAATAGCATTTTTTGTTTTCTTTGTATTGTCCCTTCAACCTATAATGGGGGCTATTTCATCCTCAATATTTGAATAAAAACTTGAACAGGTCTTCATAACTTTCCTGGCCACTCACAGTTAATAAAAAGGCTTCAGGTCATGTTCAGACCAGTGACACTGTTGTTTCTGAATTAAAATCCCCAGACCAAAGTCATACTGAGCTGATTCCACACCCTTCACCCATTTGCAACTCCCTCTCTCTCCCAGCCTCGGGGGTCTGCAGCAGGGAGTGCCTGGAGGGGCCAGGGCGGCCAGCCTTCCTCTGTCCAAGCCCTACTCATGTCCTTTCCTGGTCACTTCCCTAAAGTGTCTGTGACTACCTTGTGGGGAGGATGGAGGGAGGGAGTGAGGACGGGTGAGGGTCAGACGCAGGTGCAAATCAAGCTGTGCCCCATGAATGTAGCAGATGCCACTGCTGATTTCCTTCTCCCTTGTCTTCTTGGAGGCCCGCCTGTGGTTGGACTGGATGTGGTCCAGGACCAGCTCTTCCTCAGAAGCATCCATGGCGGCCACTCCACCAGTCAGTGGTCCAGTCCTGGGAAGACATGCCTCCCACTCCCAGCCCCCACCCTGAAACATCTCATTCCATTCCCCACCTCCACCCACCTGCATGTTCAGAAGACCCAACTGCTCGATTCTTTTTGTCAAAGAAAAAAACACTAAAGCACATCTCATAGAAGTGAATCTTCATATCTACAGTAAAATGCAAGAATGAAGTTTATTTGGGGACATTTTAAATGATCTGACATTAAAAGTGACGGAAGACTTGATGTGGGCTGCTGAAATACAGGGAGTCTCATTCAGATGAATTTCTTTTAAACTACTCTTTTATTATTCCAGACTCAGTCAAGTCAAGTTAAAACAATAATTAAATATAACATATTTAGCCAATGCTGGCAGTTGTAATCCAGGCATTCGGGGTAATAATCCGTATAATAATAATTTAAAAAAACTGAATAAACACTCTACTTTTAACTGTCAATTTACATTAATTCTAAAGTACAGATTTTGCTTTTTAAGCTAATAATAAGTACCATGTTCTATATAACTTTAGATTTCTATATATGGTATTTTTGATGAGGATTTTATAAAAATAAACACACCCACATTTTAGAATGCCAAACACTGAAATCTGGCATCATATCTACAGGATACAGTTACAGAAGGAAGTGTAGGATGGTATATGTTTTAAAAAATCTGTTTTCAGCAGCACTACAATAACAAACAAACAAATAAAAAAAATAAAAAACTGTGTCTGAAACTCTTCTTGTGGACAGTCCCAGCCTGGACATCAGTTCTCTGCTCGATTGTGTGGGTTCACCCGGCTACAGCACATACTATTAAGTAGAGGTTTTTAGTTACATTGAAAATTGTTTCATTTATAGGATATTCTTAGTGACTAAGGGATACAGATTCAATTAATTAATAAGCGGACTGACTGAACTTAACAGTATAAAAATGCACATACTTAAGGTAATATACACACCTAAGGTAAAATATTTAGCTAGAGTCAAAATAGAAAGCCACATAAAGTTAAGCAATTTACAGATACTTCTAAAATTTACACAATTTTTCTGTAATTCCCAAAATGTATGCCGTAATCATCTTACTTTCTTCTACAGATAACATTTTCAAAGATTTATTTGGTAGCTAAAATATAATGAAAAATGGGGTAGGCATAAAACCAACACTCCTGATTTTAAGAAAAAATATTACTAGATGAAAACAGGGAAGCCCTTTGAAAGTATTTTCCTCATATTACATTGACATTAATTTAAAATGAACTTTAATTGCAAGAAGCTCTAGGGTTCCTACAGATGAAACCCCACTGAACCTACAATCACACACACAAAATTACAAAAGCAAAATAAAATAAGCTGTTAAGGAAAATCAGGAGAAACAATAAAGAATAGAATCAGACATCCCTCCACCAACACTATAGATGATGAAATTTGTGGATATTCAAGGTCAAGTAAATATGGAAAGTATTTTTGGAATAAAAAGCAGAAATGGAAGAAGGTAAAAAGAAAAGCATCTTGTTGGATTTGTGAAAAATTGAGCAAATATTTGCTATGGTGTTTAACTCATTCTAGCATCAGCTAGAAAGTCCAAAGTCCAAAACTGCATCTCAATAGCATCTAAATCAGGTAGGGGTGGGACTTGAGGTAGGATACACACTGAGGCAAAATTTCTCTCCAGCTGTGAACCTGTGGGAAAAAAGCAAGTCATGTGCTTCCAACGTGCAACAATGGGTCAGACATCAGACAGATAATCCCATTCCAAAAGGGAGATGTATGAAAGGAAGAGGGTGATGGGTTCCAAGCAAGTTCAAAACCTAGCAAGGCAAATTCTATTAGAACTTAATGTTCAAGGATAAGCCTCTTCGGTTCAATGCCCTGTCCTCCAGGCCCACTGGAGGAGCAGCATGTCTGCCACAGCTCTGCAGGACTGCCCAGCCCCTTCAGCTCACCAAGATGCAACTCCTGGGTCTTTCTGTGGTGACCTTGCTCCTGACGCAGCACTAGGCAAGGAGGGCCTCACCCAAGTCCCAGAACCAGAGGAGAAGCCCCACCCTTTGAAATCAACAAAGAGCCAGCCCTGCCCTGGGCCTGCGCTGGGAATGTCAGACCTAATGGTCTGGGAATCACCTTAGCATCTTTCTTCCCTTTTCTTGAGGAGCGGAGATCATAGCCCAACGGATCAATGACCCCATCTTGTAGAATCCGAGATGTTCAACAATTTTCCTTCATTTTGTTCCACTTCCTCTGTCCCTTAAATTTCCAACTGGCAGTGTCTCTGCATGTATAACCACATCTCTATTCTTGGCTTCTGCTGAGAATAACATAAAAGTTGAGTGGTAAAAGCTATTCTATGTTTGCTTCAACAAGTAATTATTTCTCAAATTTTGAAAGTGCCCATTATCACAACTCAATTCAGCTCTGTTTTTAAGTTCTTAGAAGTGTAAATTAAAAGGTAAAAGAAATGAAATTAAAGTTAGAAAAATAAAACTAAAGCAGCATAAACTGACTCGACATCAATTTAAAGAAAAACTAAAGCAATGAATTACCATTATTTGCACGTTTGACAATAAGACTGTCTCCACAGAAAATAAAATCATTTCCCAAAATAATTAAAATCAACAAGATAATTGAGCAAGGTTGTTGGTTATAAGACAAATATGCTAAAAGTAGTGGCAGATCCATAACCTGGAATAAAAATTAGAAAAACATAAAAATAATATAACTGTTTAGAAGAAATGCAAAACCAAGTGTTAGAACACCACTTACAACAGCAATGAAAAAATATCCAGAAATAAACATAACAAAAGATTTACATGAATTTCACAGAGAAAAGTCACATATTTTTAAAGTACTAAGTAAACTGAAAGATCTCTGGGTACACAGATTGGAACATTGGCGTTTGTTAAGATGTCAGTCAAGAAAAAATTGACTCATAATTATAGCCAAATTTCTGATAAACTTACATAGATACAGATAATATTTTTAGTTAGGAAATGATTTTTTTAAAGAAGACACAGGCAAAACATGAACAATACCAATAAAATTAAAGCAGCTTTGGCTAAAAAAAATAATTTTTTTAATGTGAAAAAGGAGCTTCTTGAAAAATGTGGAAAAGGTACTTTCAGATTAAGATATTTATGTTTGCGTCAACAAATAATTATTTCTGAAGAGTAAAGAACTCCAACACAAAAAATGAAACAGTAGAGACAGTCCAGTAGAAGAAGAAATAGACAAAATATATAATCGGGTAATTTGCAGAAGAGGCAATCCAGATGGCCAATAAACATTTGAAAAATCATTGTTCCACCTCTCAGTAACCAAAGACAAGCAAATTAAAACTGGAGAGCGTTACAAATTAATGCTTTGTATCTGCTGTTGGAAGGGGTAATTGGTACATGATCATTGAGGACCATTTGATAATAGTAGAAATTTGGGGGAAAAAATACATGATAACTCTGAAATTCCAGACATTGTTAGGTCCTAAAGAATCTCTCAGCAACCAATCTCTCAGGTTGTCTTAGGAAAATATCAGAAGCAATGTTAAAGCTCATCAGCGGGGAAATAGGTAATAAATAGTGGTGTAATCTTGCAAAATAATAGCATACACCGAAAATTAATATTTACAGCTATATGCATTCACACAAATGTAATTTGGGAGGAAGAAAAGGTAGAGCACAGAAAAAAAAACTTTAAAGTTTAAAATGTGCAAAAAAACAAACATTTTGTATACATGTAAAATAAATACCAAATATAGGAACTGATTCTCTGTAGGCGAGAAGGGCTTTGACTGTGCTTTAGTGTTTACTTCTCAAGTTGAGCCTGAATTATTTCAAACATAAGTAAATATGATAAAATCTATATAAAATTAAAGTTGAACAGACTTCCCCCTTCCTCCCAAATGTTTAGAATATATGCAAGAATTACAATTATTTGAAATAGATAACCCTGAATTGTCACTTTATCTTCAAATACAAAAATGTTTCAGAAGTCATCATAAATTTATTATCATTATTGTTTTCTTCTAATAAAAAGAAATGATCTCCTGTCCTTTTTCCATGAATATTCAGATATTAAAATAGTACAATGGGTTCACTGTGCTTTAGTATCAAACTTTACTAAATTCAAGCTCTATTCCAGCTACCTGGAAAATAAATAAAAGATACTGTGATTTCAACAATTGTCAATTAAGAAGTTACGCATTCCTGGAAACAAATAAGTGATTATAAATTAGTGCCGTTTTTGTGTGCAAAATGATATAAGTGGGTATAATTTTTATTAAATTGATATTAACATCTATAAAGTGTATAAATATTGATTACTTACACATTGGCTAAATTTGAAGTTTAACGTAAATTACAAAAGAAAAATCTGAAAGATATTATTGAAATGATGTAATATTCAGCTGAAAGTGCATTTGTGGTTTTTCAGTCAAACGTGGTAAATATAAGACTGTGTCTGTGAAATCAATACAATACGAATAAAAATGTAAGACATATTCCTAATTAGTAATTCGGTAATATATTTCATCAGTATGCAAATTAGTAAATCATTGACTTCATTTATAAATATGTATGTGACATTTTCTTAGATTGATAGAGAAAGAGAGATGAGAATCAATTTACAGTATAGATTATAAACTGTTATGGATTTACTATTACAGTCTATTGTATTACATTTTATTCTCAATTTCAAACAATTGTGAAAATACCTAAGTATGTTGGCAATATATGTTCAGTTTTATCTTTCATAATAAAATATTTATTATTCTAAATTTATTCTTGTGATATTTACAATCCCCTATTTTAAGACATTTTATTAATTCAAAATTTTGAATTGTCTTTAAATCATGGAGCACATAATATTCAACAGAATATTCCCTCATCACTGAATATTTAGTAAGCACGTTACTTAATTTTTGTATGAGGAAAAAATCTTGTGCTAATGACTCTGTAGACTGTTCATTTTTAGACCCATTTATATCCATCATTGTGACCTCTTCATAAAATGTTGGAAATTCCTCTCTGAAACAAAGGAAAGCAACAAAGAGCTTGCTGAGTAGAGAAGGAGAAACTAGAGGTAACTAGGAAACACTGTTAATTTTTAATTTTGAAGTCTTCCCAGCATCCAATCATAATAAGGTGAGTATATGAATAAACCACACTAGGCTCTTAGTCTCTTAATTTCTATGTCACTTAAAACTATGGAACTAAGCCCTTGGACAAGTATTCTCTGCAGTTGCTCACAGACTCTAACCATGAATTGGGGACGTGGATGTGAATGAGAAACAGGCAAATATTGCACTTAAAATTTTTTTTTTGATGTAGCCACGTGGAGAGGGAGGCTGGGTTCTTGTGGCTGATACGCTGGGTTAGCTTAAGAGGGCTCCATTGCCACACACACACACACACACACAGAAGGAGGATTAACATATTCCACAGTGAGCCAAGAAGACCTCTCCTTTTTCTGGACTACACTGATATACTTGGAAGTGAAGTGTTGATTAAAGTAACTGTAGAGAATGAAGACTGTCATATTCTTGGGATAACTTCTTCTTTTCCTAAGAAAGTGGGGAGTGGGGGCATATTAATATTAGCTGAGCTTATATACAGCACAAAGGTGCTGAACAGCATGGAAATAAATCTTACACTGATAAATATGAAGCTGTATAATGAAAATCTAACAGAAATGACTATTATTTATTAAGCTGGATATTATTTTCCATTATTTTTCATGAAGTAGAAATTTTAGGAATTATAAAGAGATAAGAAACTTTGTATCATTTCTTTTTTCTTTTTTCTTTTTTATTACAGTATAGTTGATTTACAATGTTAGGCTATATTATTTTTATTAGCACAGATTCAATGGGAAAAATCAAATAAGCCATGTGAAAAAATTAGGCAAATCTAATTGCTGTATTTATATTAACTACTCTATTTGTATTTATCTGTGCAACTTCTTAGCAATTACCCATGAAACATTTGAAATAAATTCCATTTCAAGATTGAAAATAGGAGTAGTATTCTCAGGGTAACAAATTAGATAACATAGGTGTAAAATGTATTTAATGTATAGATTTAAATATGAAATGTGTTACTTAATTGACAGGTGGCATGGCTCAAAGACTCCGCAAACTGTCTTTTTCACTAACAGGCAACCCTCCCCTCCCGGCCCCTGGCACTAATTTCACTTGCCTTTCAGGCTCGAACTCCTGAATTTTCTGGACCAGACTGGTCATGCTGACATCTCTTATGATGTTGGGTTTAATTCCAGCATATAATTGGAGTGTCCACAATTCTGTCCTTCTTCTTTTAAAATATTTTTTCTTTGTGTTGCTTTTCTTTTTTCTTTCTTTTTTTGTTTAAAACAAAACTCAAGAACTATAGATTTGCCCAGGGTGTGGCGGTTGGCAGATTGGCTACTGCTCTGTGGGACTTCACAACCTTCTCTCTGAAGGACTACTATCTCCAAATTGAATTTCACATTTAATGAGCAAAATCTCACCAGTCCTAAGTATTTAGGCTTTAGAGACAATTTGCAAGGAAAACGTACCCAAGGAGGTTTTAACTGTTGGATTAAAAGCACAAGTTCAGAGGAGGCCACTTTAAAAAGGACAATACTTTGGATAAGTAATGTCACTTCAGATCAACAAATATTTTTGGAGTGCTTCCTGCTGAAAGCAAGAAAGAAATTCTCCACTTCTGCTGAGCATAACTTTTAAAATACATTATTTTAGAGTTATCATTGATTTTTAAATTTAATAATTTGCTTAAATCTTTGTTTGTATTTCATTGAAACCAAGGTTTATTTGTAAAATGATACTTTGCTGCAGGAAGAACTCAGGCATCCATACAGAACTGCCATATTGTTAGGTCAGAAGTCAACTTGAACTAAAATAGTTTATTGAAGAATTAAAATATCTAAAGTGAAGTCCATCCCAAGATTGACACCCATATTCATTTTCTCCCCCTTCTGGATGATTGAAATATTCAGAGCACCGGCTTCAGCTACAGGAAGTTTTGGAGGAGATGAAGGACAGATAACACCCCTTGAGGCACGTTCACTACCAGGACTTGCTGAGGTCTGCAACCATTTATCTAGGGGAAGTCTCCCAAGAAAACAGTTCCTCAGCCTCTGTTTCTGCTCCCTTGCAACATTCCTCATTCAAATTAACTAAAGAGAAACGGATACCCTATTTGACTGGCTAATCATAAACAGTACGGAACAATAGAAACGGACACAAAAGAACTCTAAAGAAAAAAATAATATATGTGCATTTTTAGACCACTGACGTCCCCAGTTTTCAACAGTTCATTCAACACTTTAATAAAAATCCAGGAACTCTTTCATTGGAATGGGGGTTTTCACAGATTTACATACTCGTAATTCTATCAAATGCAAAGGTAATGAATGCAGACTAAAATATAACGTAAAATAGAAAACAAGGATTGGGTTTAGATACATTTATTCACTCACGTGAACATTAACGCAGCCCTTGGCACTAAGGGAGCATGAAAATTTAACGAGGTGAGGCAGGACACTTTGAAATTGTTTCAAACCAGTTCTGAATGTCTTTGAAAAGAACAGGCATTTATAGTGAGAGTGATTTTCTTGTTGTTTCTAGAGGAGAACAAACTCACTCTTTATCATTACTACATCCAAATTTTTTGAACAAAGAAGTCTCTCAAAAAATGAGGTCTCAAAAAAAAAAAGTGTTCATGGTGGTGAATGTTCAAGAAAGAGTTCTGATGATGGACTTATATGTTTACATAAATTTCTTTTTAAGACTCTTTGATTATCTTCCTCTGGTGGAGGAATAAATGATGCTAAATAACATATTTGATGCTAATTTGAACCAGAGTTCATTAGTCTCAAATGCCCTCGCTCAAAACTTTACAAATGATATAATGGCATGACTAATTATTTTTATGTTCAGTCTTCTTAATGTTGTGAATATTATTTTTGAAGCCATGGAAACAAATAATTTCTTCTTAAATGATTTATTTTTTCCTCCAAAGAAAACCTGAAATAATAGAACAAAATGTACGTAAAAGATTCATACTTTACAATTTTAGTCAGTTTATATTTACTTTATTGGTTTTATCATCCTCTGATATTTTTAGTTTCTTAAAACTTAAAAAAGGAAATAATTCTTAAAAAAGGAAATAAATGAAAATATTCTTTTGAGATAAGATGATACTTATGTTATATTCTATTCTGTTTGTTACATGTGACTTTTTTATGACAGTGAAAAGAAAATATTCTAAGATATTTTTATGAACCATAAATCTTAAAATTCAGAACATTCATATCTCAGAAATCTCAAAATGGTAACACACACCCCCGCTCCCCATTGTGTAATGCAATCCACTGGAGTTGGCCATGGTGTGCAAACATCGAAACGACATGGAACTCATTCAAAGGGAAGCATGCAGGTTTCTAGAATATTCATTCAAAACAATTACAATGAGGTGAAAGATATATTAAAAGGTGGTGGAGTATTATATACATAGGTGATTTCGAAGAAAATAAATCTTGTGAAGTTTTTTCAGTCTTCGATCTCCAAGAATCTTGTGAAGAATCTTTCATGAATCTTCATATGAGGAATATGAAGAAAAATCTTTATTTGCCTGTCTTAAAAAATGGTGGTTTGTCTCAGTGATCTAATTATTTTATGGACTGTTCATTAATCTTCTCATGTCTGTGCAGAATTATGTTCAAATAGCTCTGGAAATTTTCAAAAATAAAATATTCAATCCATAACGTTATTTACACAGACATGAACAATTTTGATTGTAAAACACAATATTCTATTCCTTGGTCCCACTAAATGGTACAATAAAGCTAAGGATGGGTATTATTTTCTTAATGACAGTATTTTTGCATAACAACAGTATAGAAATAAATACATATAGGATTCTCATAAATGAGCTGAGAGATTATAAAATAAAGAGAAAGACGAGCTCTGGGGAGAGAAGCTGACTCACATTTTTTAAATCATGGAGTATGTTATGTTTTGATGATATTACAGAACTTAACAAATTAGCATCTCTAGAATACCACGGTAAAAAGTTATCAAGCAGAATACCTATAAATCATGCTAAAATGAGAACTACAATTTTACTTGGGTTAGCTTTCCGGAACAAAGTGACATGGCGCCCCCAGGTCTTAATACATGATGCTGTGTTCAGATTCAGATTCAAATTCACCGTCTGTACTGGCTGATTGTTTGGGATGGGCAATCTCTTCGTGACCTGCGGGCATCTCTGAAAGTCAAGAGTTCCTTTGTTACAACTCAAAAAGAGGAATCAGTTTTTTGACACACAGAAAGGAGTGCCTCCTTTTGCTTTCCAAAACTTATGCTGCTTCAGTGATTATGAGTTAATTGATCTATTCTCCTCTGTGAAAAAGCAGTCTAAATTCTTGGATTTCTTGAAGGATGCTATCACGAGAAATGTTCTGGTCTCTTTGGAAGTGATGTATTTGAAGCCAGTCTGAGCAAGAATTTGAGTGTAAAAGCCTCCCTCATTTCAAGTATACAGTTAATTTTCTCAATAATTGTATTCAAATCCAATCTTAGAAAATCTTCTTCTCACGAGGTATTTTTAATGTGAAGCATCAAAAAAAAAAAAAGGCATTGGAGGGGGGAAAAAAGGACAACGTGTAAGAGTATGAAGCTCAGATTTTTAGTGTTTTCCCTCCTGCTTTTTTTGTGAAATGAAATGAAATGGAGGTGGTGAAGCATCTTTCTATTGAGAGCTTGGGTGTGAGATTTATATATTTGTTTCCTTCCTGTGAGCAGCGGCAATAGAAGGAAGCTATCAAAAAAACTTCTTGTACAGGCTTTCCTGTGAGAGAATTTAATCTGAGAACCAAATAGCGTTAGGCTTGCAAGTGTTTGACATTTCTGTCCCAAGGCAGTTTTTCAGCAATTTTCCCCTTTCCCTTCAATGAAATTTGGCCTACGCTCTACACTCTTCTTTATTAAGAAAGGAAGAAGCATAAGTAAAGGCCGTTTTCTCACCGAATTAGATGCCAAAGGTGAAATCACTAAAATAAAGCAAACTCTGACTCCCGTGTGGAAAAGCATGACATATTTCACATGTAAATTTTGTGTTATTTGGACTCCGTTCTTCATAAAATTAACACTATTCGCACAAATAATGGATTATGATTAGTGAATTATCTAAGTACTGATCTTTTCCTTTGTAAGAAAGTGTGAATTTTAGCAGTATTAAAATTTCATCTTTAATAATATTTGCAGGGAAATTTTTTTTTTAATTCTGTTAAGAGGAAATAACATAATGGGAAAAGTTCCAGAACCATATGCAAAATACATGAATTACTTTTCAGAAATTACTTTTCTAACATTTTTCATTATAATCCCTAAACAGAAAATGCTCTTCACTTCTAAAGACAAAAATTCTCTGATAGTTGTTTAGGGTATTTTTTACTTGTTTATTTTAATTGCAGGATGACTTTTTTTTTTAAAGAAATGTCCTTTCAGCAAATGACATAACCAAGCAAATTATTTGCTATCAGCTTTGATTTTTTTTATTAAACATACACGTTTGCATACAAACGCCATACTTAAAGTTTCATGGATCTAAGTTTTGCCCTCAAAATAATCTAAAACCATTATTTTAGTGATAAGACAACTAAAGCACAGAGATACTAAATGACTTGAACTTGCACCCAGAGAGCTACTTACGGAGACTAAAATGTAATAAATTTCTAATACAAGGTTTGCTTTATTGTTCAATGATCAAATGTATCCTACCAGTGAAACATTTGCTATTTTGTTATTGGTTTATATGTATGAGTGAGAATAGTCTTAATAATTTGTTTGATTCTATTTCCCTTTTGTATTGGTTTTGCTTCAAGGCACTTCACAATCATCTTTGAAATGAAATGTAGATTATCTAATGTCAGAGATGGAGAAAAAAAAAATAAGACGGGGAGAAACTGAAGGAAAGATTCAAGCCAGAATTACAACTT
Source organism: Camelus ferus (assembly GCF_009834535.1). Lineage (NCBI taxonomy): Eukaryota > Metazoa > Chordata > Mammalia > Artiodactyla > Camelidae > Camelus > Camelus ferus. Next base: position 8,677,065 of record NC_045698.1, on the reverse strand, counting down.
ATCTCTCTTGAAAAGAAATTCAGTTCTAAGCTACCTGTAAGACAGTGTTACTGTCTGTAAAATTATTTCTTTGTTTAACATCTCCACTGTGCAAGAAGCTCATTTCCCAAATTTGCTGTCCATGGGTTGCATGGTTGTTTTATTAAGGTTGAGTATAATAGTAGATGCAAAGACCGTTAGAGTAAACTTCTGTCTCAATTTATTTGAGAACTCCTTTTTATGCTTTCCAAACTGTGTAACCTTTCTTTAAAATAAAAATTTTAAGTGCACCAAACACACTGACCCCTTTCTCGAACACTGGCACAACATTAATAGAATTAATGGGATTGTTTCACGGCATTATCAGAGTAGTCATAGAGTAGCACATTAAGACTGGAGGTTACAGAGATCTAAAAATAATAATCAGCAATCAGCCCAAAGCTGTATTTAGATTCCCAGGTGTAACACTGCACTATCTTCTGAATCCAGTTCCCGAAGGGATAGGACACATTTACAGCAATTAAACAACACTCTCTTTTATCTCAGGAAATGGTGAAAATCTATTTTCGCAATCAGCAGCAATTATCGGTGCATTATCCCATTTTCCCCCTGAGGACTGTTCATGATCTTGGACCTCCTTAAACACATGTGCTCCCAACACTTCAACCGCAAGGGAATAGCCATCACATAGTAAAGACAGCTTAGTTACAGCCAATCATGAAATAGGAAGCACACATGGCAGGTTGCCTCAGAATGTTCAAGTAAATATGTAAAATTAATAACATTCTGTATATGTAAAATTTCCATTCTGAAAATACACACCATGAAATATAACCAAAGATGTACTGATGATGTCAGTATAAATGGTATTCTCTAGAGCTGCGAGAGAAATGGCAAGAACTAAGATTTGGTGATCCAGGCATAAAAACCACAACGACTGCTTACCGTATGCAAAGCTCTCCTGGGGGCTGGCGCTGCAGAAGAACCCTACCTACCATGAGATTTAGTGAGAAGGTCTGACAGGTAAAGGCTTCAAGGTGAAATGTGATTAACGTCCTATAAGCAGGGCAAACCATGCTGGACAGTTATAGACACTTAAATCACTCCTGGATGGAGTAGCCAGGGAACATTTAATTTAAAAAAGGAGCACTTCATCTGACATTTATCCTTTCTGGGGTAATCTCAAAGATATCTGGACGAGTTAAGATCACGCCACTGCATTTTCTGATCCAGGGCAAGGTGGAAAGGCATCCCTAAGACCAGTACACCCCCCCATCCCAGGCTATTTGGGAAGAGTATGGGGACATTAATCCTAAGAGGGATGTACCCCAAGCCAGAATGTGAACGGTGGTAAATAGCATGGTATCCTTCAGTTGGCAAAGGCAAAAAGATCATGCTGTTAGTTGATCCTCCTTGAGACAAAGGTGAGAATGATTTGATGATTTGAAGTTCCCTGGCTTAGAATCACTTCTGACCTCTAGGAAAAGAGAAAACATTCTCATAAAACAAATGGAGTCACCTGGGTCAATGCTGTCTGGATTCACGTGAGTCTTAGCCATTTCCACATTTCCTGGAATGTGATTCCACTGGTTAAAAATTCCCAAGATGGAAAAGCAATCCGAGATCTCACAGCTATGCATTTTGTTTTTACCCAAGAGCTTCCTCTCCAGATTATTGATCCAATGGGCTCTCATCCCTCCCCAGGCTACCCGTGCGCAAAATCTTTACAGGGGGAGGTAATGATGGTTCCCAGCATTCGAGAGAAAGCGAGCTTTGTTAAGAAGGCTGAAAATTCTCTCATCTTCATAGTGATAGCAAGCTTTCCCATTTGCTTTACAAAGGAATATTCTGGTTAATCAAGGTTTAGTTCAAGAACCCTTTGGAAGATTTCCTTCTTAACTAAATTAAAGAAGAAAAAAGAAGGAACCAATCTTGCACATGTATTTTGTTTATGCTGAGGTAAAACACAGATCTCATCAGAAAGTCTCTAACGTGATAACTTCAAAGCTCTTCCTTACGATACTTTCCACCATAAACCAGTGTTTCTTCTTGAAATCAGGTCGAGAAGAAATGTGTGTCTTAGATCCTGTTTTGTTCTCTTTCTGCCACGGCAGAGTTAAAGCTATTTTTTACAACTTTAATTACTAATGTTTATCATAGTGCAAAATATTTCAATTTAAATCACGTGTTCAACTTATTGTGCCACTTAATTTATAATTTATTATCCACACCATTTTTTTCCCATACCCATTTCAATATTTTAGAAGGAAACAAATGCAGGGGTGGGGGTGGAGGAATAGATATTTATACAATGATACTCAAGGTTCCCTATTTTCAAACTAGATTAAGATGCTCACTGTAACTGATATCAAAACCTTTCCTGAAGATATTCCCAGTTGTTAGCATGGTGTTTGCTCTTATCCCTGTGGAGAAAATCCTATAATTCATTCCAGATTCATCTCAAATCCAAACTGTTCACTGTAAAAATTAACTACTATGACACTAGAGCATCTAATTTTGCCACAATCATAGCATTTATCAAAGTTTACATTTGGCCACTATCATTGCATTTTTTGTGATTTCAACATATATATTTGTTTGTTGACTCAGTTATTCAATTTGTTATTTAATAAATGCTGTCATTATTCTAAACTCTGTAAAAAAAAAAAAAAGAAAGAAAAATGTATCAGACTTGAATATGCTATCTCCAAACTTTCTGTTAAAGTGAAATTTTAGACACGTATATAGATTTGTTTTTTGGTTTTTATTTTTTCTATTTTGCAGTTTTGTTAGGTATAATTGTTACAATTTGACTGCACATATGCAATATATTGCATGTAAATACATCTATATAACATACTGCATGTATTTTTAAAAATTTCCATCTATGTACTGTTCATTGTTTCTAAGAACTGTTTAGAGCTTTAGCTTTTTAAACTTACATAGTTATCAAAGGAATAAGGCCAACTACAAAATAAGAATCAACAGAATGCAGTAATCCTGTCATAAAGGACAGTCACCTGTGCTCACACATATTCAAGAAATCAATCGTGTACATAGATGTTTTTGATGCAAAGCTGAGAATATGAAGTAATTAACATGAGAGGCTCCAATTAAGTTATAGGAACTCATAAACAGGGAAAAGGGTAGTATCAGAGGATGGTGATGGAGAGCGCAGAGAACCCCATGGCTAAGCTGTTTGGGATCTGAAGTTTTTCAACAGCAGAATTCAATGGTCCGGTACAACTTTCAGGAAAATTAAGCTGGCAGCAATGGTTATGTTGAATCAGACTGAGAATGGCTAGAATGTGACAGAGCACTACGCTACATGAAATTTAATGAGAACCTAAATTAGGGAGGTGTCAGTGAAAGAAAAGAGAGAGAGAAATAGAGCCAAGATCAATTTTAAAGGTAGATTTAGCTCCATGCAGACACAGGGGATGAGATATCGGAGGCAGGGGTAGGAATCAACGTTTTGGGGAACTGCAGAACTGGAAGGTTTGTGAGAAAAGGAATCAAACATACATGAAGTGAAACCTAGCCTGGAAAAGAAGGCAATTTCAGATGGGACACTCAAGAATGAAGGTTAGTAAGATACGCATCCACATTTTAGGAGACATGCACATAATTCTGTTACAAAACATGAGCAGGAATTTTAAAATCCCCCTAGAAGTATGTGAAATCATGGTCTAATGAAACTTCTGGGAAGATATATAGAAAGACAGACAAACTGGGCTGAAGACACCCTTCCCTTAGGAGGGTGAGTCTTACAAGGAAATTGATAGTAGGTTATGATTACCCCTGGGCTGCCCTGATGGATGGCAGGGACATACTGTATTGACTTTCAAGAAAATTTAAAGGCAGACTTTCACAATATGTTTGTGATATTTAACCATTCCAGAATCTCTGCCAAGGATTTTATGTACATTTTTATAAGGCAAATTAAGAGGAGTAGATTAAGTGCTTAAGTAGATTAAGTAGATTAATTTTCTGCTCTAATATTTGCTTGTTTCTTTGCAACAACATTTCTTTCTTTGCAATATAATATCTTATTGATAATATTACTCCTAATGATGAACTGAGAGGCTAAATATACAAATAAGCTTTGATCAGGCTGTGGGTGACAAGAGAATTCTGACTCACAACCTCTCAGCAAGCAGCTCAGGAAGCCACTCACCAGCCTCTGCAGGTTTGAGACCCAGAGAGATCAGGACATGGCCAAGGACTGCCAGCTTTTTTCATTTTTGCCCCTGCTAAGAAGCAGGACCAACTAAAGAAAGTCGCATACGTTCTTCAAACCAATCACAGGAGATGCCCCACTTCCAGTTCCCTGCCTCCAGCTTCCCCATGTCAACTGTCTCCACTACAAGCACATCTGAAGCCTTCTCCTTTCGCACGACAAACCTCCCCCACTCCTGTTTGAGTCTCCACAGTTCAGAGCGCACATCCTTACTGACAGCAGGTGTACTTTTGAAGGAGTGCATGACTTTGGGGTGCTTGGGAAACAAAACATTTTCTCATTAACTGGAACACCCACCGAAAAGAAAATAAGACCACAAGTTAAGAAACCTTTAGGTGTACCCTTGCTTCTAGAGAGATGGCTATTATGAAGCTTTAAGCCCATGTGAAAAGATAGTATGGAAACTAAAAGAAATTCTCCAGCCAAACAGGTAGTCTTCCTGACCAGTTACAAGTCTATCTAAAGCCTCAAAGGATAAATCTCCAGAGGGATTCAAAAAGGCCATTATAAAACACAGTGTTTAGTTTCTGATTATGAAAAAAGAGTGAAACCATTTGGTTGTGCCCTGCATTCAGATCATCTCTGGCTCTCCCAAGATAGACCCTTGGTGGTACCAGATGATTTTAACTGGAGGCTAGCTAAATGCTCCATGAAAATACTCACGATGACACAGACAGACTGACTGCTTATCTTAAATCAACCTTCATGGAGAAAATTTAAAAAGACAGCTGACGTATTTTCATGGCATATGTCAACAACATAACTGTATAGGTCACCCACAGCCGAAGATTCTAAAGTCCCTTTGAACACAGTGAGATGGATTTTTATTCAGGGTCCATTCTTCATGGGATTTGAATATGTTTAGTAATTATGTATCTATTTTCAGGATGGGGCTGAAAGTTTTCGTTTCTGAAGATCTACAGCAATTACAGTTGCTAAAAAGCTGCTTGATTTTGCTTCCAACTTTTTTATGAAGGGACCGAGACACGCACTTTATAGGACCTGTTATTTTTTAAAACTCTTAACGTTTTTAATGAACACTTACTCAAATACTACAGTGCTGTTATTACCTACAATCTTATGGGAAGGTTGAAGGAACCAAGGACATCCTTACATTAGAATTAGCAAAGCTTTCAGAAACCCTTGAGCTCCCTCTTCCGGGAATGCCCCCTGGCCTTCACAGCCATGTGGTTCACTCCCTTAGCGCCGCATCTGTTATCTTCTTGTGAACCAGTAGCTGGAAGACTGATGCCTTTAGGAATCTCACCTTCTTACTTCCCTGCTGCATGAAGACTTCTTAAAATGATCCAAGGGACTCACATGCTCTATCCAGCCCTATCACCAACAGGTTAGGGTCACCTTCCCATGACATCTTCCTGAACAGTCTCTCCATAATATTCAACCAGAAGATTCTGTGTATCAGAAGGCACAACTTGAACTACATTGAAAGGGACCTTTAAACACCATCAGACGGATTTTATTCACCTTCTACTCTCCAGGGGATTTGAATGTGTTTTTCTGACTGTATCTTATCGGGTACTGTCCACAACAGATACAGCAGTGAAATTCTAAAGAGTCGATCCTTAGGTTCACATTTCACAGTGAAAGAATCAATTCAGATTTCCACACAATTTGAAGACGATTCCAAGGGGGATCCCATGCCAAGGATTCTCAGAGACCCACTGCCTTCAGTCTCACAGACTGCTGGGGAGCCACCCGTCACCAGACTCCCACGGTACCTCCCCTCTGGGCAGTTCTGGTCTCATCAAACGAAACCTTACAAAACTACAGCTGATGGTATTTCCACCTGCAGCTCCAGGGGCAAATGACCTTACTTAAACAAATCCACCCATAACCAGAAAAAGAGCCAATTATTACAATCTGTTTGTTAGACCTTAGGTAATTCTAAATTTGAATTCAGCAACCTTTGTAGGACAATAAGCTAACTCCTTGCTACCGAGAAGATACTGCTAGGGATCCAAATATGTAACCCAGATTATTTAAAGTCATGGTTTGAACCTGCTGTAATAAACATCTGTTCTCCCAGATCACCATGTGCTGCTACCAGATATGACTTCCTTTGTGGTCAAGATACCTGGACCTGCTTGTCTCAGACCGAAGCCTCCTGCACTTTAAGGTGGTATTTCAAAACTTCTCTGTACACAGAGACACTAATCCCATAAATAATCAAGGCAGGCGATTCCAAACCAGACATGAGCTTCAAAACAAGGGCATTCTTGATTACGCAGGCAATCTACCGGGGAGAAATACTGACTCATTGTTTACGTGAACAATCAGGGCGGTGTTCCCAGTGGAGGGGAATTATACAAACAAAAAAGAGTGTAATAAACTCTTCACTACCTTTGACAAATATTATTAATGATAACCCTTTTGTCATAAATGGAATCTAGATCAGTCTCAACTTGGCAAAAGTCATGATAGATAATTACTCTGCTCTAGATTTCTTGTTGGCGAGTCAGGGTGGTGTCTATGCCATCGCTAAGACTTTGTGTTGTATTTGGATCAGTGAAATGGATGAGGTATGATGGGCTACACAATGCCTTAAGGGAAAAAAAATTACCTGGCTCTCTGAGGCTGATCCTCATGCTGTATGGGATTTGCTCTCTTGGCCTGAATTGGGTGACTGGGGTTGATGGTTCCAAAGCATCTCACAGGGAATGTTGTTTATTCTCCTGCTTTTGTCATGATGGTCCTGATGGTGGTCTGATGCATTCTATTCCAGAATCTTTGATTCTTTTATGAAGTTGCTCTCTTGCCAGACGATCTCCATGACGACACAACAACAAAAAGGTCAAGAAGATCTCAAAGTACAGTTGACTAAGGAGAATTATCACAACCCCCAAGCAGTACAGAGCTAGATCTTGTGGCTCCCTGACCTAGTCAACTTCCCACAGACAAGAGGGCAACCAAAATGGGGATTAGATTTGAATATACAAATGGGTGTATGCATATACAAAGAGCCAACGACTAGGCCATATGTAACAGTGGAGCTCTGACCCACAGGTTCTGTAGCTGCCAGCCCAGGAAGCCAAACCACAGCGTCTGAAGCAGTCAGCCCAGAGCAGTAAGGACTTGTTCAGCCCCTGCCAGCTTCCCTGTGTTCTCTCAGCACCTTCAAGTCAGGCCAGGTCCTTCTAGCCGGCTCACCTCCAGCCTCTCCGTGCCTACGTCTCCAATCAGAGCTCACCCAAAGACTTCCATTCCCTCTCCCCACCACTGACTTTGAGTCTCTCCAACATGCAGAGTGTGTACCACAGGCCTGGCATTATTTTATGCCCTGAGTTGATCCAGGTCCTCTGAGAAGCAAAATGGATTCAGACATGAAAGAGATTTACTAGAGGTGGAATCCATACAGGAACATGGGAAGGGAGCTGGGGAGGGTTGGGAGAGCTCTCAGTGATGCTGGGCTGGCCCCTGGGAAGAAAGGAAGGAAGGGATGGAGGAGGAGACAGAGAACTGAGAATGCGGCCGGGAGTGCAGTTCTAAGAAAATTTCTATAAAGCCAAGGGGAGTGCTCAAGTCTTGAAGCCACAGCCTTCGGTATTTCTGTCAGGCTTGGCCAATGGCCAGGAGAAGCTGCTGGTGAGGGGTGTGGCCTAGAGTAAGGGCATTGTGGATCTCAGAGAGCAGCTGATGGGCCTTTGGCCAGTTACATTCCACAAGGTAGAAGGTTCCAGAGGCTGGTTATGGGCTGAATTGTGTCTACCCTCAATTCCTGTTGAAGTCGCAACCCCCAGGACCTTAGAATGTAATATTTGGAGATAGGGCCATTAAAGGGGTGACTGAGTCAGGGTGAGGCCATTAGGATAGAGCCCTCTTCCCATGCAACCAGTGTCTTTATAAAAAGAAGACACACCATGGATGCACGTGCCCAGAGGAAAAGTCATGTGAGGACTCAGCAAGAAGGTGGGAGAAACCAAAGTTGAGGACACTTTTGTTGCAGCCAAGTGTGTTACAGCTCAGTGTTATAGCTCAGTGTTACAGCAACCTGGATTCGGGCGAGAGACCTAGCAGCACTTGGAGGGTTGGAGAACTCAGGTTTATTACATCAGCAGGCCCAGAGGAGTTAACATTCCAAGCTCTGGACCCCGTCTGTAGGTTTACACAGGCTTTTATAGGCTACCAGTCTAGACTTTGCAACATTTTGCAACATCATTTGCAAATAAGGTATAACAAAGGTGACTAATTAGGAATAAGCTTTGTAGAAATGGACCAATCAGGAGTGAGCTCCATGCAAATGAAGCATTACAAATGGACCAATGAAGAGTTAGCTCAGGGAACCAATAGAATCTTAGGGGTAAGTTTTGCTTTCCTAGAAGTAAGCAGTTCCAGAGTTTAAAAAGTGAGATAATGCCACTGGGCCAGGGAACTGGATGGTGCTGGCAGGAAAGTAGTGGCCCTGCCTGGGCTTCCCACCTCACCTTGATGGTGGAATTCCAGGTATCAAAACTGTGAGAAATAAATTTCTGTTGTTTAAGTCACCCAGTCTGTGGTGTTTCTTGTTGGGGCAGTGAGAGCAATGGTTTCAGGATTGCCACAGCACTATAGAGTGTGTGTGTGTGTGTGTGTGTGTGTGTGTGTGTGTGTGTCTGTGTGTGTGTCTGTGTGTGTGTCTGTGTGTCTGTGTGTGTGTAAACTGATTCATCTTCACAAAACCCTGAGAGACAGGTACAATTATAATCCTCCTTTTCTGAGACAAAGAGAGCTTAACTATATCCAAGTTCATGCTACTAGTAACCAATGAGGTCAAGATTTGCACCTACATGGTCTGGCTCTAGAATCCACTTAAGTATATGGCATCATGTTTAGTGTCATTGCTGTGGAACTCGAGTCACAGCCTTCTCCATTTTTACATTTTGTGCTTCTGTATAGCTAACTGCAGGTGTCTCTCATTTCATCACCATTTTTTTTTGAGGAATTTAAGATATAAAAAATGAATGATAATTTTTTTTAATATTGTTAACTTTTCAGGAACGTGAAAAACTTGCCATTTAAAAAAATAAAAACTCTTTGATTTAGCAGTCTCATTTGGTTTAATTACATGCTGATCGTTATAGCCAGGAAGAGGTAATGTCTTGCATGATCAATGTATATTGGTTCTCTGTATCATGGTGCATGCCACACAAGAAGTCTTTATTCCATAAAATAGATTCAACAACAAGGTTCTACTGTTCAGCACAAGGAACTATATTCAATACCTTGTAATAACCTATAAGGAAAAATAATATGAACAGCTATATATATATATGTACAAATGAATCACTATGCTGTACACTAGAAATTAACACAATGTTGTAAATCGACTATACTTCAATTAAAAAAGTCTTTATTCTGCTTGAGTTCCTCACAATATACAAATAAGATAAAAATTATAATTATATAATAGAACGTTTAGACATAATATATAAATATATTTATATGCAGTTAAATTTATTAGATTTAGAGAATATATAATACATCTATTGTATATTCTATGTAATTTACAATACACATTATAGTACATATATAATATAAAATTTAATGTCACATTAATTTTCTATACTTCAATAATGCTTCTCCTTTTAGGAGACAAAACAGCTGGTGGCTTGACCTCTGTGCTCTTCTCCACAGCGTTTCCTATCTAGACTGTGGGCTTTCATAAGATGGAGGGCAGAAAGGCAATTCACTTGAGTTCAGGACCTCAGAGTTGTCCCACTAACTACCTCCTTGTCTTTAAGACAGTTCCTTCCCTCCCTGGCCTCTGTGCTTTTTTTTTTTTTTTTTTTTAATGTAAAATCAAGAACTCTCAAAAAATTGCCTAAGACAACACAGATGCACCTAAATGGCACATGTTCTTAGGAACTTTCTGTCCCGATAATTCTTACTGCTGATACATCAGTCAGGCCTTTGCAATTCACACAAACTTCTTGGTTTAAACAGGAAAAAGCGAAGCTCTACACTGAGGATTTCAAAAGAGCCAGGGCTTCAATCAGCACAGGAAGTTCGAATAAAGGAAAATGACTCTCTGGTGAATATTTCCTAGTGAGATGTAAAAGATAAGCTGGAATCAGACACATTTTTGCCAAAAAAAAAAAAAAAAACAAACCCAAAACCCTAGCATTACAATATTTAAAAACTATTATCTTTATACTAACAAAAGAACTTTAAATATGGGTTTATAACATAAGTATCCTGTTGACCTTGGCAGCTTATTTAGTAAAAAGCCTGTGGCTTGGTAGTTATCCAGTGGACATTATGTAAGTGTGAATTTTTATCATTTACTGTTCACTGTAGTAAAGATTGCACAAATCTCTTATGGAAGGTACTGCATCACCAAGCACTTTATTGCGACTACTTTTATCAATGTATATTAGAACCATAAAACTGAAAAGAATTTTACGTGAAAAAAAAATCCATTTAAAAACTGTTGGAGAATGGAAGGTGATTAGATCACAGAGGAGGAATTAGTAGGATGAGTTAATAAGTCAGTAAATTTACTATATCAGATAGCACATCAAAAAATAAACTATATAACAGCACCATCCAATGTGAATTTCCAGCATCAAAGGCAGGTTTTTCAACGATAAGCTCCTCTTTTCTCTCCCTTCACTACCTGTTAGTTGAAAATGCGACTCCAAGTCTCTGACGATTTTAACCAAACTTCTTCTCTCCTACACTGTGCTGCAAAACCCTATTTCTGTTCACCATTGACTTTTTATCTTCCTGTTTCAACCACCCATATTTTCCAGTTATTGTTACATAATATATGAATGGGATTCATAAACTCTAAGCATGAAAAATTGTACTTAAAGAAGACTGATATTTCCCTCATAATTGAGAAATTATTGGTGCGATAACACATTTATTCTGACTGATGAGAGAGCCGTGTTAGTTTCCTTGGGCTGACATAACACAATACCACACGCTGGGTGCCTTAAAAAACAGAAATTCATTTTGTCGCAGTTCAGGTGGCTGGAAGTCCCAGGTCACGGTTCAGAGGAGTCGGTTTCCAGTGAGAACTCTCTTCCTGGCTTACAGATGGACACTTTCTTGCTATGTGTTCTCATGACTTTTTTGGGTTCAGATGCAGGTGTGCATAGACACAAGAGAAGCAAGAAGGGGAGAGAGAGAGAGAGAAAGAGAGAGCTCTCTGATATCTCCTCCATTTACACCAGTCTCATCAGATCAAGGCCCCACCCTTATGACCTCATTTAACCATAACCTCCCTAAAACTCTACCATCCAAATACATCACAAGGGGCTTAGGGCTTCAATATATGAATTGAAGTGGTGGGGGGCACAGTCCACAACAAAACCCAGGAAGTTCTGGGTAATTAGACATGAACATAGTGTGAGTTTTCAACTTTATTGGTTATATAATATCAGGGCTAAACACTGTAGTTATGCTAACGACACATTCTACACTTTCTAACTATGTGCTGGCTATCTAACTGAGACGTCCGTTTATGCTGCTACATTAATATTCATAAGCCAATATCAGCATTCCCTGGTAATCCATTCTAATTTTTAAAACCAGGATTTTATTCATAGTTCAATTAAAATAATATAAACTGATTTTTAACAAATCATGAGATAGAATTGAAAAAAATCTTTTACATCTTTTGTGTTCCACATCAGATATGGTTGAATAGGTTTACGAGAGAGAGTTCCGGGACATTATCAAACTAAAATTTCTGCACAGCAAAGGAAACAATCAACAGAATTAAAAGGCAACCTACGAAATAGGAAAAAAATGTTTGCAAGCCATACATCTGAGAAGAGATTAATAGCCAGAATATACAAGAAACTCATACAACTCAACGGCCAAAAGAAAAGGTATCCTGATTGAAAAATGAGTAAAGGACATGAATAGATATTTTCCAAAAACAGTCAAATGAAAAGGTGCTCAGCATTAATAACCATAAAGAAAAAGCAAATCAAACACACCTTGAGACGTCACTTCATACCCGTTAAGATGTCTGTTACCAAAAAGATAAGGGATGACAAGTGGAGGTAGGCGTGTAGAGAAAAGGGAAATGTCATGCACTGTTGCAGGAATGTAAACTGGTGCAGTCACCATGGAACACAACACAGAGATTCCTCAAAAAACTAAGAATAGGAAGCATTATGAAGTTTCCTCAAGAAATGGAAAATAGATCTACCATATGATGTAGCAATCCCACTGCTGTGTATACATCCAAAGGAAATGAAATCAGTATCTCAAAGAGGTATTTGCACTCCCATGTTCATTGTAACATTATTCACTATAGCCAAGATATGGAAACAACCTAAGTGTCCATCAGCAGATGAATGGATAAACAAAATGTGATACATACACACAAAATGGAATCAGTGGAATATTATTCAGCCACAAAAAGGAAATCCTGTCATGTTTGAAAAACACAGATGAGCCTGAAGAACATTATGCTCAGTGAAATCAGCCAGACACAGAAAGACAAATACTGAATAATATCACTTATACATGAAATCTAGGAAAACCAAACTCAGAACCACAGAGTAGAACAGTGGTTGGCAGGGGCTGAGGCATTGAGGAAATGGGGAGATATGGGTTAAAGGGCACGAATTTTCATTTGTCAGATGAATAGGTCCTGTGGATCTAATGTACAACATGGTGAATATAGTTAATGTTATAGGATTGTGTACTTGGAATGTGCTGGGGCAGTAGACGTCAAGTCTGTTCACCACACATGGAAAAAGGTACCTGTGTGAGGTGATGGATATGTTAATTAACTTGAGTGTGGTAATCATTTTACAACATGTGCATATATTGAATCATCACATTAAATATACAGAATTTTTATTTGTCAATTATACAAAATAAATAAATAAGACAAATAAAGAGTATTTCCATCACTAGTATTAATTTTGAATTTTTTAAATAACATGCCAGTCTTGCAAGGCTGTTCTTTCATGCAGTTGTGTGTCCCAATAAAATCCCCTGGTGTCTGATATTTTTTTCTTGTGTGTGAAGTGTATACATATTTGACTGTTTTTATACTGCTTGTTGTTCAGAACTTCAATCAATGTGTAGTTATTTTACTTTTTTTTTTGCTATGGGTAATAAAAATGACCACTAGAAGCTTCCTTGCCTTGTGGAAAAAAATTATGTTTGCAAAGATAAATCGTGACTGATATGCAGAAAATGTCCATTCAACTGTGGCTTAATAATCAAAGATGAAAAGAAGAACTAGCTCTGGAAAGCTGCCACCAATATTTAGAATCTGTGTACGTATGTACTTCCCTTTTTCCAGCAAAATTGGATGACTTGGTAGATACAGAACTTCCAGTGGCATCCTGGTTTTAAGTACAATGTTGATACATCAAATTTCAGGCTGAAATTTATAGTATTAAAGCAAATACTATTTTCATAGTAACCTGCTGCCATTATCACATTTTAAAATTTTGCATAATCATTTCTACTGGTGTGGGATAATGTTATTCAACAAGTGTCCTCCATCATTCAATGATGAATCCAGAAAGTGATAGGAGGCATGTCAATATCCACATTCTATTTTTAAAGCACACTTCCGGTCATCGAACATTTTTAAATTAAAAATAAGTTAATTAAAACATAACCTTGGGTCTGATGTTTCATCCTCACACTTGTGACCTTGGACAAATAACTTATCTTCTTCAGGCTTCAGATGTGAGATGAGGGAGTTTACTCAAATGATTAATAATATCCTCTTAAGATGAGACATTCTAGGATAATCGTGTGAAAGAAAAAAACTAATTTCCTTCAGGCAACAAACATTTTAATCAGACTCAGATTAAAAAGACTTCCATCTAGTAGCATCCCTGAAATAAATGTGATTTTTAATTCAACCCCTGTATTCTTTACCCCCCAAAAATCGTGAACACAATCACTTAACATGTACACAAATATTGAAGTTAATAAAATTGGCACTGTCACACAGAAAAGTAACGGTTGGTCAGGAACACACTTGCACTGTGTCTTCCTCCTTGTGATGTGAACGGGGATTGGGGCAGGATGAGGCTCTTAGCGGCCCCCTTATTACCAGCCTTAGGTAAAAGACTTAGAGGGTAAAATATTCAGCGATATTAGATATTTTTATGCAACTATACCCTTACATGTGATTTTGCCTAAATACAGGGGGGGAAAGTGACTTAGTGTTTGTCTCATGGAGAGGCTGGCAGGATTCCATGACAAATGTGGGTAAAATACTCATACAGTATCAGGCAGACCAAGTGCACACTGATGTGGGTTCCTTCATCCTGGTGACAGTTTATTTTCCAAAATGGCCACACACATCCTTCATCCTATCCCACAGTTCTTCTTAAACTGGGACAGGCACTCTTCCCACAGACAGTGAAACTGGAAGGGGGGAGGGGAGGACCGATGCTGGTTCACACTGACCAATGGAGTCAGTTGAAGTGATGCCATCAACCTTCCGTGGCAAGGTCATTCAAAGAACACAGACCTTCCTGGCTCTCTGACTCTTCCCCGCTCACTGGCTCGGGTTCCCACTCTCACGTTCACAGGGAAGCAGCTGCTATCTTGTGAGGAAGCTCAGTCCACCCGGGGAGACCACATGGAGGTGTCCCCGCTGAAGGTGCCAGCTAGGGTTTCAGCCAACAGCCAGCATCAAACCCAGATTCACAGGCAGGCTGGACTCAAATGGTCCGAGCTCACGGCCTTCACACCTTCCAGCAGAGGCTCCGTGCATGGAGCACAGGATGGCTGTCCTCACCGTGTCCCCTTCAATTCCTCACCTGCAGAAACCAGCAGGTCAATAAAGAATTACCATTGTGGCAATTTGTTAAACAGAAAAAAGATAACTAACTCAACTTTTAAAATTCTTCAGTGATAGAATATTTTAGAAGGACACCCCCTCGATACCATTGTTACTTAATAACTGTTGACTGATTTGCGGTACAACAAATTGCATGTCACAAGCACAGACTAGGGAACCCCCCACATACCATAATCAGATAAAACTGTTGAATAATGATCATGACAATAAAGATGATATTTCTAATATTGGGCCCTTATTAAGGGGGGAGAGTAAACATAGACGCAACATAATGACAGCTAAAGTCATAACATACACGCTTTGTACCTGCTGTTCAATGTTAGTGAGCACATACGTTTTATAAAAATAGTATTGTTTCATTTAAATTATTAGTAATTAAAAATAATATTTCCATAGAAATGCTTCACTTCTTCGATCGCACTGCATTGCTAGTGCTGTGATGGCAGCCTGCGATCCCACACGACGTAGCTTCCCACTAGGGGTCCGCTTTACAGCAGAAAGAGGTGTAGGAAGAGGTCCATTTCCATGGGATCAACTAGTCTCCTCACATTCATCACCACCCGGAGGTGGCTGGTCAGAGATAGTCCTGGAATGGTCTGCTAGGGACATAGCCGGGGTGCCAGCTCAGGGGTGACAGGCCCGGAGAACGGGTGTCTCTCTGCACAAAGCATGCACCTTGATTCAGAGGCCTTTGTATATTGTTGTGTCTCTGAGAAGAAGAATATATGGGTCAGGAATCAAGGGGTAAAAACAGGATAGTCTCATTTTAGGACTTGTGCTTTCTGTCCCTGTGATGCTGGGCTCTGGGGCCTTAGAGGTCCTGGTCCTCAAAGAAGGGACACTTCCACCAAGGACACAGGCATGGGTCACCAGGTCACAGCGTGTCCTCCAGGTCCTTTGGGCAAGAAAAGAGAAATGTATTCATCTCCTGGGTTTGCCATGACAGATGACCACACATTGGGTGGGGGCAGGGGCTTAAACACATCAGAAACATATCCTCTCACTGTTCTGGAGTCCAGAAGTCTGAAAACAAGGTGTCAGCAGGGCTCTGCTCCTTTAGAAGGTTCCAGGGGAGAATCTCACTTCGCCCGCTCCTAGCTTCCTGTGCCTCCGTGCCATCCTGAGATCGTGGCTGCATCTCTAATCTCTTCCTCTGTCTCCCCAAGGTCTTATTCCTTGCGTCTGTGTCTGTGTGTCCTTTGCTCTTATAAAGACCCCAGGATTGGGTTTAGTGGCCACTCTAACCCAATCTGACTTCATCTTAAGAGCATTGTTTACCTCTGCCAAGACACCGTTTCCAAATAAAGTCACGTTCTGAACGTCCAGGGGGACATGACAATCTGGGGAAACTATTCACCACCCACTACAAGGAGTCACATCCTAGCAGAGGCCGCTGACTCTGATCATTAGAAGAGTAAGAAAGTATTTCACACAAGAGGGATAGAGAGGAAGGCAACAAATATGAGGAAATCTCTAAATACATAATGTATAGTTTTATTAATATGTTGTTAATATTGACATTTTCTCAGATATATTTGACTGTATTTTTTCTATTAAGGTATAGTTTACACTCAGTAAACTTAATTTTGGGGAGACTGATCTACAGGTTGTCACAAGTTCATTGGAAAAATCTGTTAGCTCAAAGGAAAAGCCAACACCCAGGATCATATAAGGGAAACACAACTCTGTCCTAAATCATCTCTGTAACCCATGATGCTGTTTACTATAGCAGCACACTGCATTTCAAGGCAGGAGCCTCAGATTTCATACTGGTGAAACCTGCAAAAGTGATTCTCCAAATTACAGAGAATTGGTGTTAAAAACACATCCGCACGTGAGGTCAGTCCTCTGGATCGTATTTCTTACCAAGACAAGGGATAACGTTAGACGCGCATCCTCGTACATCGGCACAGCTACGTGTCTGGATGTCACAGACACACTCCCCTTTGCTCGCAAACAGAAGCGCTGTCAACGAGTTGCCTGACCCCAATGTCTTCAAAAAAGTGGGAGTCTACTCTGGCACTGGTCATGTTAGTGATGTGACGGTCTTCAATGTCTGCTTGAGACAAAACCCCTCCCAGTGCCAAGCCCTGGAACCAGTTTCCCTACAAGTCAGTCATAAGCAGTCACTCTTATGGGCTGTCCAAGCAGTATCACCCCCCTCCGTGTCACTCACCAGGACCCGGTAGGACCAAGGTTTGAAGAGCGAAGTTTCTTTAAAACAATTTTGTAGAAAAAGTGTAAGAGAGTTAGTGTTTAGCAGAGAATGCACAGGCTTTTTTTTTCCTCTTTCAACTCTGAAAATCCATAGTTCTTTTTTTCACATACAAAAGAGAAATGCAAATAAACAAAAACCAAATAAGACCCCCAAACCAAGGTCATATCTCAAAATCCTGTTCACTTTGAAGTGGAAAATCCAGCAACTACGTGAAATAATTGCCCTGAGTATCGTAACCCTCACTGCCAAGACTCAATGCTGTGTGCAAGTTCCTCATTACCTGCGCTCAACAGGGAAAGGCAGGTTGTTTATTGATTGCTGGGACATGCTGAGATGTCATGGACACAAATATAAGTACGTGGAGCATATTGCTAAAAATCCTAAATGATTATATGAAAAATTAATTAAAATTTCTGATTTGTTAAATGTAGGATTTTTTCCAAAGAGTCAAGAAACACATTGATGAAAGAAAAAAATAAAAATAAAATATAACTTTGGCTTGGATCCTAAAGAATCAGAGGTGTTGGTCCAGGCAACGAAACTGGATGAAAGAGAGAATGAGTTGAGAAGAGGCATTCTACACTAAGAGAAATTATGGGGAAAAGACTCAGAAAATGTGGACCCCATAATGCAGAATCTAATAGGAAAATATTTTTGTGTAAATGTTTATTGTTTTATTTATTATTATAAAAATGTCCAATGCATTCAGTCCAACTTGTCCATTTTGATAGGAAAATCTTATATGGAACATCGTACTTCATCATAAAAATTTAGACTGATTAAAACTTAGTGTAATGAAATAAAGAAAAAATGCATAAAATTTCAAAAAGCAAGACACCACATTGTGATGATTTGTTAGCAATGCAACTATCTACTTAGAAAATCAAAAGTAGTGCTATTTAAAATTGGGAGTTTGAGATTTGCAGATACTAACTAATATATATATAAAATAGATAAACAAGAAGTTTATACTGTATAGCACGGGGAACTATATTCAATATCTTGTGGTAACTTATGGTGAAAAAGAATATGAAAACAAATATATGTATGTTCATGTATGACTGAAGCATTGTGCTGTACACCAGAAATTGACACAACGTTGTAAACTGACTATGCTTCAATAAAATATATATATATATATTTATATATAAGAAACAGTGGCATAATTGACAGATACAGTCCCCTTTGCTGTTGTTACAAACAAATAAATCTCCAGGGAAGAGGAAAAAAAAAAAAAAGCAGTGCTCTTTAAATCCCTAACACCATTTCGTTCTCTATTTTTCCTCAGAGAAAGACCACTTACAATCTGATGAAATAATATGGAAAAATAAATTTCTGTGTTTGCTGTCTTTCTCCCACCCCAAAATAGCAGTCCTACAAGAGAAGAAATATTGTTGTTTCCTTGGTACCCAGAACGTGGACTGTCACTGAATTGGCATTTAGTAAGTATGTGATGAACTGATGAATGAATGAATGAATGGTCGGTCCCAGAGAGTGAAGCTAAAGGGGTGACTGAGTAAGAGAGAACTAAACCCTCAACTACCATTACAAGCAGTCAATAAATGGTAGCTAAATTGGATGAGCCAGAATCAGTAGTGGAGAAACTTATTTAGAAACACAGAGGTGAACACAGTAAAAATAGAGGAAGGAAAATGAAGATTGTATATTAAGCCAATGGATTCAAAATGTTAAGTCTAGCCTGAAAAACTTTTTAACAAGTTAGGAAAATCAACCTTCTGACAAAATTTTTATCAAGAAATAGGTGTAAAATAAGTTTCTAAGTAAAAGGCATATGGATTACCTATTGTTGAATTTTGCTGGGAACAAGAACAGATTTTAGCTTTAAATAAAGTAAACTGAGGTAAGTAAGCACAATTTGGTTGATTATTCCTGATTTAGAGCAACAGCTGCTGTAAATTTATCTATTAAAGGTGAAATTTAGTTCTTCCTAAGACTTTGGTATATTGATAGTTAATGCAAATAAGTGAGAGTGATTTATGCTTAATGAAAGACAATGTCAAATCACATGGAAAGATTGAGAATTATGACACTTGAACTTAATGGATACAGGTCATTCTGAAAAGAGGTCTCTTACAAATTGGTACAAATTACCGAATTTTAATAATAAATTTAAAACTAATGAATTGTGTTAAGCCAAACATTCCAAAGGAGTACACAGAATTGTGAGCAGGTGACAATTAATGAGAAGCAAAGTGACAAGAGGGGTTGAATTTATGTGGCAGCTGGCGATGGCAATGCTGACAGTCACAACTAAGTGACCCTAGGATCCAGGTGGTGTCAGAGGGCTGATAGGTACAGTGGACTGTAACCGGTGCTCAATTTTCACGTCCATACTAGGATGAAGACTGCTTTCCGGGCACGTGGGGAATTGGGTTAGCTGGCGTCATTGACGCTCACCTCTGAATGGAATTAGCAGCAGTTTGTAATAGTTAGGAAATTCAATCCCTTGAAGGCACTGGAAAGAGATTTCCCTGAACAGATCAAATGGAGTCGGTGTCAGTTGGTTCTGTGAACACTCATGTTTCCAAGAACTGGGAGCAGCCAGTGCAAGTCCGGCACTGGAGGTGACTGTCCAGAATCTATGACCTCCCAAGCTGGATTTGTTCATACTACTGTTTTAACCTAAGGGAAAAAGACTTTATGTTTCTCTGCAGTGAGTTTCATTTTGTTAATTTCAGACAGCTATGTTCATCTCCTGAAATATGTTCTGAAACTTTAGGCTGTCTTTCAATCCTTTGACTTTCTTTTCTGCATGGCCAACCTGATACTATGCTTTCTGTGCCTTCATTTACATTTATCAGCTGACACTACGAAACAAGGCGAGGTCACTTGCAAATCACTAAGAGATTGCTTTTCAGATTGACATCTGCCCACTGAACAACCCTAGAAATCCATTTCACGGTGAAATCACCCTGCTAGGTACTTTTCCATTCTTTTTTGTCTGGAAGGGTTTTGCACAATGTTTTATTCTATGTCCTGTAAAAGAAAGAAAAGTCTTAAGGAAGACTCCTGATCTCTACTAGTGTAGGGACTCTGTGGCAATAGGAGGTAGGTATCTTGATTTTGCATGCTTGCGTGAGTGTGTCTGTGTGTGTGTGTGTAGCATGAAAGATGAACTCAAGTAACCTATATAGATAAGTTCTTGCTTGGTTATGGCTAACTGTTCAGGATCATTTAGCTGGGGCAGGAGGCACAATGACACTTGAGACTATCATGGTATCTTACTGCATTAACATTTAAATGATTGCTCTCAGGAGTCACAGAGAGGTTTCACTGTTTACCGTACTCTGCTTTATAAAAAGAAAATATGTTATTCTAAAACATTTCACATGACACAGACTAAGCCTGAAATGTTTTTCAGAATCTTGTCACATATTGCAAAATAACCACTAAAACCGTTACGGCAGTGTGCATTTTATTAGCCTTTCTCCATTCTAACCAACACTGAATATTATCAGTGAAGAACACTTGGTAAATTTCATAGGGGTATGTTGGCACTGTAAAGCTGGTTTAATTGTTATCTCTATTATTACTAAATTCATTTCAATGATTACATTTTCATATTTTTATGTATTTTACATAGCTATATGTGGGTATTAGAAATATTCCATAACCACGTGCACAATCAATAGTGCTAAGATTACATCCAGGTACTTTTACTTCTAGTGGTACACACTGATTTTCCTAGGGCACCATTCAGTTTAAGGAAGTCAATCAATTTCTATCTGTTCTTTAAACATGTTTATAACCCCACAGTATGATTGTTGTATAAAGGAAAACTTTCTTTCCTACTCCCTTTTCCAAATTTCCCTCTTTGCCAATCATACAAAAGAAAGGCGTATCACTCACTTAATCCTAATCTTTTTTATCTTTATGAATGTTTCTCTTTATCTCAGTAAATCTTCTTTGCCTTAAAGTTTATTTTATCTGATATAAATATAGACACTCTAGCATTCTTTTGCTTCCTACTATGTGGTAGATGTTTTTTTTTCATCCTTTACTTTCAATATATTGCTGCCTTTGTATTTAGCCTCTAGTGGGCATCAGACAGTAGGAGCTTCCTTGTTACTCACTGTCAATCTCTGCCTTTTAAATGGAGTGTTTGAACCATTAACATTTAACATAATTATTAATATGGCTGAATTTAGATATACCATTTTTTTTTCTTTTTCTACTTGTTTCTTCTTTTTTGGTTCCATTGTTTCCCTTTGCCTATCTTGCTTTGCTTACTTGAATATTTTTAATATTGTATTTTAATATGTCTACTATTTTCCTAGATATATCTCCTTATATCATTTTTATTATTGGTTGCAAGAGGAAATAAAGCATCACTTTCATACACTCATAGAAGCCTTGCAACTGTAAAAGTAAATCTTTTTACCTTACTGCCACCTGACATTAATGTTATAGTTGCTAAATGTGTTCCATTTATGTAAAATCAAAAGACACATCAGAAAACGTTAAAATTTTTGTTTTGAATAGTCATATGTATCTAACCAAACTTAAGAGAATAGTCTTTTATATTTACCGAGACATTACCATTTCTTCCACTATTTCTGCTGCTTTTCCTTACTGCCTAAAGTGCAAGATTTTCCTCTGGGATCATTTCCTAACAGCCTGAAGAATTTTCTTTAGCCTTTCTATTACAGCAAGACTGCTAGCAACAAATTTTATTTGTTTCCTTTTATTTGAGGATGCCTTTATTTTGCCATCAAGCCTGAAGAATATTTGCAATGAATTTCAAATTCTGGGTTGATATTCTTTTCTTCCTGTTTTTAAAAAGATTTTGTTCCATTATTTTCTGTTTCCAAACCTCTTTTGAGAAATCTATGGTTTTCCCCAATGGTTAGTTTCCTATATGAATGCATTGTTTTTTTTTTTCTAACTGCAGTTAGTGTTTTTACATTTTATTCGTTTTCAACAGATTTGTTATAATGAGTTCTTTCCCTTCTTTATTTTCCCTTTTTCTTTCCATATCTAATATATTTTCATTATAGTCTGAAAATTTCAAAGACTATCTTGAAGAGGCACTGGTTTACATTATTTTTCCTCAGAAAGTACTGCGTTTATGTTGGCAGGCAGTAAACACCAAAGGAATATTTTAGTGTTAGGCACTGGTTTTAGGCTTTCTTCAAGGAGGTCTCTTACAGTTCTTTTTTCCCCATACTGCTAGATTGTAGCCCTCAATCCTGAAGTGTAGACAGCCTTACTTTTTATACTAGTTTGCTAGTGTGGCCAAAACAAAATCTCACAGATTGGGTGACTTAGACAACAGAAATTAATTTTCTCGCAGTTCTGAAAGCTGGAAGTCCAAGATCGAGGTGTCCGCAGGATGGGTTTCTCTGAGATCCCTCTCCTTGGCTTGCAGATGGCCACCTTCTCGTTACATCCTCACGTGGCCTCTTCTCTGTGTGGACACACCTCTAGTCTCTCTTTCTCTGCTTATAAGGACACCAGACCTATTGGATTACAGCCCAATCCCTATAAACTCATTTAACGTTAATTACTTCTTTAAAGGTCATATCTTTGCATACAGCCACAGCAGGGGTTAGAGTTTCAACATATGAATTTTGGAGGAACAGAATTCAGTCCAAACACTCTTATCAGATGGCCTTTCTAATACCTCAGCTCAATCTTTGACTTGCTCATAAAGATTTTCCACTCTCGCTGGGCCTGACTGTCCGAGTCTCCAGAATACAGAACAACTGCCAGCCTCCTTGCTTGGCTTGCTGCCCCCAGTGGTTGCTCCCCGCCTGGCCTCTAGGAGTCTTGTTCTACTGTTATGAGTCCAAGATTTGATCAAGACACCCAAGAGGGATCCCTATGGAAACTTCTGGATTTTCCTCTCCATGGTTCCCACTTTTGCAGTACATTCTCTCCTAAATCACAGCCTCTGCAGTGACCCCCCTGCCCCACTCTAATCTCTCCATTCTCTGTCTAGTGAAACCACTGCTCTGGCTCGCATTCTATATAAATGCATCACACTCCAGAAAATTTTTCCAGGAAGACAACGTGCATAGAAGCCGGGCATCCTTCGCCTGCCTCCTCTCTTTCAAGGATATCAGCCTCACGTTGGCTGCTGTCAAACACCTACAACTTGCTGCAGTGCATACATTTTGTACATGACATAATAGGTTTTAGAGATGCTATAAAGATGTTCTGGTTGCATCTCACAGGTTATGACACACATATGCTGTTTATCGTTTATGTGAATATAACTTTCTTAAGCAAATTGATTTTGAAGGAGTATAAAGTTCCTACCAGGGAGAAAGGTCTCCCTTCTATTTCTTTTTTAAGTAGAATTAAAATTAACGTACAATGTTATATTAGTTTCACCTGTACAATATAGTGATTTGATATTTGTATACATTATGAAATGATCACCACAACAGTTACTGATTTCTGACTTAATGTCTCTCTTGTCTGAGAATATACTCTGGATGGTTCCAAATATTTCAAACTTGTGACTTGCATATGGTTGATTTTGTCAAATGTTACATGTGCATTTGATAATAATATTTTGTATATAATGGGTTAAATAAAATTTATTATTAAAATGAATGTCAGTTATTTTATTTTTAAGTTTTAGAATTCCCATTGGATTCTTTCTCATGGATTCCAATTCTCAGTGAATTTATCCATCTTTCCATTTTTTTCTCCATTTTTTCCTACATTCCTATATTTTCTTGAACATATTGATCATTATTCTTTTAAATATTTTGCCTGCTAATGCCAATATCTGAGTCACCTATGGTTATATTTCTATTATATATTTGTTAATTTGTTAGTGATCATTTACTCCTGTCTTGTATAATAAATTTTAGGAATGCTGGACATTGTATAATAAAAATTGTGAAATTTTGCTTGAAAGTTCATTCTTTTCTCTGTTAGTCAGATAGATGAACTGGCCGCCTCTAATCTAATCAGGGACTTTGCTGAATTGAGTGGGGTCAGAATATTGGTAAGTGTCCACCTACCTCTGTTATTCTCAGATCTCAGAAAGCAAACCTCTAGGGATTTTAACTGAGAACTTGAGTTTCCCAAGGCCACTGTCTCAGGAAGGCCTTGAATGTAAATCTTTTCTTTTCTACACAGCAAGACTGTGAAATTTACATTCCAATTTTCAGAGGCTTTTTTTTTTTTTTTGCTTTTTGGCCCTATGCAGTTTCAGAAATTAGCAAAAGTTTTGAAGGGAAAATCAGTCATGTTTCAGCCTCAGTACTTTGTTCCCCCTTCTCACTGGAATCTTTATTAATTTTAATTTGAAGCCCTATGAGACCAGCAAAACCTCTGTTTGCATCTGTGTCTCAAACAGAGGCCCTCTGCCCCGGAAAAGACTCAAAGCTCAGCCTCTTTCACTGCATCCAGAATTGGCAAAAGTTTCAGGCAAGAAGCAAACACAGCATCCATTCCACCCTCCACATCCTCTCCTGCCTGAAATCTTGGATCATCTGGTCATTTTGCTTCAGCAGATTTCTGATGCTTTAGAGAAATAGTTTTTGGTTTTTATTCAAGAATTATAATTATTTTCAGTAGAAGCACGGTACTACCACAAGTGATTCTACCTTATCCAGAAATTGAAGTTTGGTCTCTCTTTCAGTTGGGATGTTTATCATTTCCAACAGTTTAAGAAAACAGTCTTAGGTGAAACTTTATTATCATGGGAGAAATCATGTAATAACAGCCAAAATGTATAAACCAGACAATTGGCTATATAAAGAATGATCAAACCTTATAACAGGAAAGTGCAGCCATACAAAATGAAATGGGAAAAGTACAGGAATTTAATTTTGACTGAATAAGAAGATATAACTTTGTGGACAATAATTAAACCGAACTGCCTTAGTTCTGGGTCATGAGATAATGATTTTTTCCTTTCTCATAATTTAAAAAATTTTCTAATTTATTTATGATGAGAATTTGTTACCTTCAGAATAAGCTAAATTTTACACAAACTTCATGTTCAATTATTTGGCAAAATCATCCCCAGCAATTCTGCAAGGATGGTGGTTAAGACTACAAAAAATACAACATATAACCAGCCATGTACTTCCATGTACACAGATAAAATCTTAGAGAATACGGGAACTATTTGATAACATTATTATTAACAGATACACTAAAGTGATAAATTGTATGGAAGAGCCAATTAGAGCATATGATATATATACTATCATGAAATATAATAAATGGGAAAGATACTTGACTCTGGTCTGAGCATTATGCATTTGTGGATTCCTGAAAATTCTGTGAAAGCAGTAAACCAGCCAGTTTACAAAATGAAGATCGCTGTAAGCTCTCATCATTAATCTGCAGGATGTAATTCTCTGCATGTGGAAGAAATGCAGTTAATGCTTATTAGGAAAAATGAATTTGTGAAAAGCATTCATTGACAAGGTGGTATCGCCTCTGTGTCTTGATGAGTGAATAAGATGTGCAATCAGATAATAAGTGTGCTCTGGTACAGCAGTTAAAACAGCAGCGAGTAAAAGGGCATTTTAATGTCATCACTAATATTAGCCATAATTTACTAGTTGCTTACTATGTACCAGGCATAGTGCCATTTGTTTACCATGGACTGGTTCATTAATGTAATTCTTACCATATTCTAAGAAGCAAGATTCTGCTTATTTTATAGGTAGTAAAATGGGACTGTCAAAGATTTTAGTGAGTACGTTGATTTCAGAATGTGCACTCTACACAACCTGGAGAGTAACACTGGAATGGTGACAACCATTAAGGAGACCCAGGAATGAAAAATGAGTTACTCCTTTTGGGAGATAGTGTAAAAATCACTGGGTTATGTAGAGTGGACTCATTGTGCAAAACTTTGAATATGGCTTCATTCATTGGTCAGTGACAAAAAATCTCATGTCATTCATTGACTTAGCTTCTAAACATACAATTTCAGACCATATTCATGTACTCATTTCATCAAAAAATTTTTTAATTTCATAGAAAATATATTGCAAGGGAAATACTTAGAGTGATAACAGCTGTAGTGAGCAGAGGGCAGAGATTACAGAACATATACATAGGAGACTGCATTTGGCTATGCATGACAGAAACCAATCACCATGGCTTAAGGAAAGAAAGGTTAATTTCTCTCCCATAATTGGAAGCCCAGGGGCACAAGCGCATGCTGGTACAGCAGCTTCAGGAAACTTTCAGTATCCTTCCATCTTAGGCTCTACCACCTTTGGTCTCTGACTCTCACTGTCAAGGACAATTCCTAGATGCAGTGTGGCAGGTCCAAATCCAGCCTGCAGTCTGCATGACAAACTTTAGGAAGAAGGAAGAAGAGGCAGAATCGGGGAGGTTCCCTTTCCACAGAAGCACACTGCTCTCTGAACGCTCCCTCAGACTCTCCTGTTCGTCTCCCTGCCAGATTACACGCAGCAGCAATCGAAACTGAGAAGCGTTATTTTATAGGTGGTCACGTGTCGCTCCAAACAAAATCTGGGTCCTATGCAAAAGGAAGATGGGGAGGGTAGACACTGGGAAAGCCACCAGCAGTGATTTAGACTGAATTAGACTATTTTCGTTTAATTAGAGGAGTGAATTGAGAAAGTAGAGGATAGATAAATCTGAAAGGCCAAATCAAAGTTCTAAAACAAGACAACACAGTAAATGGGGATGTGGACAAATATTCAGGATCAAGGAAAAAAGCTGAATCTGAGGCTGTAAGACTAAAGAGAGATCAGGATTAATTTGTAGATTCTTCCTATGCATGCAGGCCACTTTTGAGACCTGTGTATGTGATTAGTCAGTAATTATTATTAGTTTATATGATAAAAATCATATAATAATAATTAACACGTTGGTGGGGTCCAAACTTGCTAACAAACCCAGCTTCCCTTCCTGGGGCTGCAGTATACATGATCCTAATACATGCTGTTGGTTTTCTTAAGTGAATCATTTTGATATTTCATTCTCAAACCTATGAAATCCAATGCCCTATTTTTAACAAATGTTTACAAATTTTAACATATTGTTAATAAATATTGTGTAATGGTTACGTTGCTATTTTGAAAAGAAATTCACAGATACTAATTGATTTTTAAGGACATACACAGTAGTCTCATATAAAGAAGAAACAAAAGGAAAGTTATTCAAAATAAAATATTACTGTTTCCTTTATGTAGATGCTTGGTTACAACTAGGCTAGAAGAGCTAATCGGACACTCAGGTACCTGTCCGTGTAGCATCACTGTAATGATGATGGCTATAAAAATAGACTGGTCCAGGAGCCTTCTTTTGATGAGATATATACTACCGGTGATGCTGTTCTTAATCTTATGAACAGACGTTGGTCAATTTCTGAACAAAACAATGTGAACTATTTTCATCATTTATATCTTAGTAGCATTCTTGCAAAATTCAATGCATCTTAAAGCCATGCAAAAGTGCTTCTTGCTTCTGTATAATATGGAGAAATGTGGTAGGCTTAGAAAGGTGAGAACAGGTTCTCAACAACCACAGATGAAAAGTCGTGAAGGATACAGGCTACTCTTCCTCCTGTGGGATGGTCACATATATCACATAATGTTTAAGATGTGTGACTTGTGACCGCTAAAAACTAGTAACAATAAGAAAATACCCTCTTACACATTTCTAAAATACCTCCTGGGGAGGCGGTAATTCTTCCAGTAAGAACCATTGACCTAGATTCTTGGTATAAAACCTGCAATTTTGTTGATGAAATTTTTATACTCAATCAACTCTGCCTTAAAATTTATCACAAAAGCCTGGATGAAACTTGATGAGAGCTTCCCTGTTCCACCCTTTGGATCTTATTTTATAGGTTGCTCCTTCTCATTCTTGTCCATAGGTGTCAAGCCAGCCAATCTGGGGAGTCAATTCCTTCATCCTCTAGAAGCCCATCAAATCTATAAGCATTGTTGATAAATCATAGCGTAACACTTATTTCTCCTTGCTGCCAATATCTGTTATTAAGATTCTGTACCCAGCTTCATATTCCATAACTTGATGTCTTCTTTCTGTATATGCAATTCACCCATGCCTGTTGACCTAGGCTTTTGACCCACTGTCCACTTCTGACCAATAATGCCTGACATCCTCGATGCCTTGACTAGCCTACATTGGATTTAGACATTCAAGCCTAAAAGGTTGTGACTTCTGACACATGTAGGAGCCTTCACTAGACACCTCACTGCTCTGATTCCTTCCTTGAGTCCACTCCTGGGTCCACTGTGCCTTGGAGAACCGCAGCCATTTTATTGAGCACACTCTCTGTACCCCTTTCCTTGCTTTGCTTCAGTACTTTCGATACTGTTTCCTCTCCATGTTACCCATGTTCGGGCATGAAAAACAAAACCCCCGGAAGAGGCAAAAACAATGAGAAAATGTGGAAGGAAAGGCGTTGAATAAAAGAATCAACACCACAAGCATAGTGACAATTAGAAAGAAATAAGGATATTAGAGTGTGGTTACTTCCTCAGCATGTTTTTCTTTCTTCTATTGCCTAATAGCCCCAATTTAGGATTAAATTCCATGAGGACAGGGATTTTGTTTTCTTGTCTATTGTGTGCTATTGATTCACCAAATTTTGTCCAGTGTCTGAACCACAGCAGATACCCAATAACATTCGCTGGTGAATGAATGAATGAATGAATGATACCATCATGAGTCATGGCAGTAGTAAAAGGTGGTTTGTGTGAAAGTGTGAAGTTTCAAATCAAATAGTGAAATGACCCGCACACTGATCTTAATTATAATGGTTAATTCAAATTAGGTAAATTACTTTAAACATCTTTAAAAACAGAGTAGTATTTTCCAGCGTATTTTTATGACTGGTAACAGTGTTTAAATATGTATCTATCTATTAAATATATAAATATAAATATATACATAATTATATTCCTATTCTAGAGAATTTGACTTAAAATTTAAATTGTACATTTTAAAGAACTGTCATTACTTTCCCTGATTAAGTGCCAGACAGCAACAACAATCACTCAATTGTTTAATTTTCCAATTTGAGAAATTTCCATTTGTTTATGCATGGGTAATTCACTTTAAAAATTACAGTAATATTATCTTCTACTTGAACCTGAATGGTAAGATACAATGCTATATTTAAATTGCTTCAAATCAAACAAGGGTGTCACTCTTCTAAAATTGGCATATTTTGAACTATAAAATATGATGCATTAATTGATAAAAATATTTTAACTATTAGGTCTTATTCCTAGAAAAAAATTAGTAAAATTCCCATAAAAATACATTTTCTTCAACTTTGGAAAAGTGATCTGAAAAGTCAAGAGGTAGAACACATAGTATTTAGGTGTGATTTCTGTATCACATGACTCTTTGGGTATACAAACAGAAGAAAATAATGATTTCTCTTTTAGCATTGAGTAGTATAATTTGAAAATAATAAGTCATCAATTTTCTGGTCTTCTAGTGACCTAGGGAATTCACAATATGCCTTTTTATAGGAACTATCAGAAGCAGGAGGCAAAAGATGGCAGCAGTGAGTCGTTCCAAGATCTAACACCACCCATGATCATTTTATTTTATTCTTCAACATTATCAAATTTTGCTTTTAATAATATCCTAAGTTATAAGTTATTTTACAAGAACAGAAATCATCTTCCCTCTAAAGACGTCTATAGGGGACTGCCTGCGGGGGGTCTTTCCAAGGCATATAGTTAATCAGTAGGGTTTGCTATGGCTTTTCTCAAAAATAACCCTAAAAAACTTTGAAAATTATTTTCTTAACTTACATTTATATAGGCATAAAAGACACATCTATTTGCTGTGGATATTATTTTAACCTGCTTTAAAGTTAATCCAAAGTGTAGCCGACCTACCCTCAAAGTCTGCATTCCCACCTCCCCAACCCCCCAATGAGCGGCCCATGACTTCCTGAGTTAAAGGCTGCAAACAGGAGTACATGTTAAACATCGTTTTTCAAAAATCTAACCAAAGCTACAGTGAAAACAGAGAACATCCTTTAAAATATAATGTGGCCTAATGGATACAGCACTGCTAATTCGTCTTGTACCAAATACTCCACAGTAATTGAACTGTCTTTCTGAGAATTAAAAAAAAAAAAAAAGAAAAAATACAGTTCACAGCTGCTGAAAAATGGCCCTGAAGTGTCTTCCTTCAGAGGAATCTGAAGTATTTTAAGAAGAAGCCAGCTTCAAAACTGGGAGCCAGGCTGGCAAACTACTCTTCGAGGTGCGACCAAGCCTATCACGGCAGGAGCAGCCCCAACGGAGGAGGATGAATAATGAACATTTGCACCGTTGTGAAAAGTCCTTGCTTAATCTGCTGCTTTTTGCATTTATTTCTACGTGTTTAACCCGTCTAAACTTTCCTCCTTTGCTCTTCCTTCAAATTATATTTTAACTTCCTCCGAAGTATAATAGAGGATAGCCCCGGATAAATATTCAAGGCATTTAACTTTGTTGGATAATCTCTTCTGACATAAAAGAGAAGCACTTGGTTACTGAGAATCACCAGCCCCTCGAATCCCTCTGATTACAATTTCCTCACGCTGTCATGCTTATCTGTGTCTCAGACACCAGCTCTGGGGAGGGGAGAAGTGGGGAAAATACCACCTTAGACAGTCTGGGATCTGCAGGGTCAGGGATGGTGAGCCGTGGCATCATTAGGAAGGGCATTGCCCTGGTCCCCGGGCACGCCCCGCTCTGCCCGCCCAAGGCTTGTAATTGCGGTAGGGTCGAGACCCGTCACGACTTCCCAAACAGAGGGACACGGGTGAAGGCCCAGAGGACTTCTCTGGCACAAGACAAGGGTCTTGTTTTCTAACAAGACTTTTCACTGTTCCCTGCTGTATTTCACAGCAAGGGAGGCATAGAGAGGTCCCCATGGAGTCAGTGAGCTGTCAAACCAGGAGGTGACACAGAAAACTCATCTGAAAATGACGAGAACAATGCAGGGGGTATAGGAAGACTATGGGGGAAGGAACAAGTGAGGGTTTTCATCTTAGCCTGGGAGAGGAGGAAGACGAGGAGGAAGGGGAGGAGGAAGAGAAGGTGACAGAGTTGCAGCAGTTGGAAAAGAGAAGAGGGGGCGCTGGAGGAGGAGGGGAACTTAGCGTTGTGCTCAAGTTCCAAACTAGACAAGGGTCTTTCTTGCAGGAAGTTTACATACATTTCAGATACAAAACCAGGGGCATTCCATTTAAGGAGAAAGTCTCTCCACCCGCGAAAAGCACGTTAAATCTAAGCACTGGGAGTGACGGTGAGAATGGACAGACGCAGTTTGGGAAGACCAGAGATGGATGTCCTGCCTTCTTTGCTCTAGAACCACAGGATTTGAGAGGCCCCACCTGTACCCAGCAGCAGGTACATTTAGCCTGCCGCCTGCCCCAAAGCGCACACACGCTAGCTTAGAAGCCCCTCCACACCTGCCCTTTGTTTGCAGGCTGACATCTGCCCGACCACAATAAACTGCCAGCATCTTGCAAGTAAATGAAGGAACCAGCCCTTTGAGGGCCGGTCCAGCCCAGGGTTCCAGGCTTTCCTCCGGTCCTTTCCAGCTTTCTCCTGGTTCGCGAGCATCCACCCATCTGAGGGCCGGGGTGTGCGTTCCCCAGGATGCTCGGCCCTCTCCCAGCCCGCGGCCTCCTCCCCTCTCTCCTGCTGCTGCCGCTGCTGCCGCGAAAACCAGGAGAAGTGGAATGCGCACGGCGAAGCGCGGCGCTCTGGCGGCGGCACTGGGCATGCTCGGCACCCAGGGCAGGTTTGGGCGGCGGGGCGGACGCTCCCTCACTAGCCGGGCGCCCGAGCCGGCCGCCGAGGCATAGGTGGAGGCTGAGGCAGCCGCGCGCCGCGGGAGGAGCCTCGCCCTCGGCGGCGGCGGCGGCGGCGGCGGCACAGGTGGCGCGGGCCGCGCGCGTGGCGCAGCACGGGAGCGCTCGGCGCCGGGAGCCGCGGCGGCTCCAGGCTCGCGCCCGCGGCGGCACCCGGCCGAGCGGAGCGGCGGGCGCGGCGGCGGCGGCCCCCGGAGCCCGCAGGAGCCCGCAAGAGCCCCGAGCCCGCGGAGCCCGCGGAGCCCGCGGAAGCCGGGCAGGGGGCGCTGCGCTCGCTGCGCTCGGCGGGGCCTCCGGGCCGGGCGCCGCGCACTCGCGTCGGGAGCCGCCTCTCCCCCGCGGCGCTCGCCCCTGCTCCCCGCCGGCATCACTTGTCCCGCGGCCGCGCTCAGACAACAAAAGCGGAAGATGCTGCAGTTGGGCAAGGTCAGGACCTTGCCCTGAAGCAGGGCGGCGGCGCGCACGCCTTTCGCTGGACTGAGGAGCTGTCGCTGGTGGCGGGTGCATGTTCACGAGGAGGCAATCGGGCGCCGCGCCGTTCGGTGAGTTGCCTGCGCCGGGCTGCTGGGGCCAGGCGCATCCTCCTCAGCGTCGTCCTCCTCCTCGCCCTCCTCCTCGCCGCCAGTGGGGGTTGGTCCTCGGCTCCCGGCCGGCGGGCGGCGGTGGCGGTGGCGGCGGCGGCTGCTGCGCGGTCCTGCCAGTCCGGGGGAGGACCGCGGACGCGCCGGGTCCCCTCTCGGAAGACGGCTCTGCCTGGAACGTGGGCCGGGGTTAGTGCCTTTCTTGGAGCGGTTACCAAGTGTCTTCTCTGCGTTCTCCCCCTCCCTGCCACCCATCTCCCCCGGAGGAGGCGTATATAGGGCAACACCAACAATACTGCTCCCCGCCACCCTCCAGAACATACCCGTTGCATTCATGACGTCCCTAATGTACGGGAGAAGGCGGATGGGGGTGGGGAGGACTTCCCTCCAGTCTTTTGCCCTTATGTTCAATGTCATTACGATGTTTGGCTAGAACAAAATGGAAATACTTAGTCATATGCGTCCATGGCTGTTTCTTCACTCTCCCGCGGCCCGCCAGACCCGGGGCCCCTTTGGTCTATATTTAGCTGTTTCAGAGGAAGCGTTTTCAGCTTGATTCACAGGTTTCGGGGGCTTCTGAGTCCTGACAATAGATAGCGAGGCTCCGGAAAGCGCCGCCTGAAACCCAGGTTTGGAACCCGGTGCATGTGCGTGGGAGGTTGCGATGCGATTATTTGGGTGATCCGTAATTAATGGCCGAAAGCAAAGCTGCTTTTCTTTTTTGCCGACCTTCCTCTTATTCTGGTGTGTAATGTGTTTGCATCGATTGCTGCTCAGCTGGCTCCAGCCACCACGTTCAGAATTAAGTCACTAGAGAGATGGTGCAGCTTCCCTGGTCTGTGTGGTAGGAAAACAGTCTGAGAGATTTTGGGATGTGTGTGTGGTTCCCACAATGAGCAGTTAGTTCTAAAAATGCCTAAAGTTGTGCTTCGCTGTAAATGTTGGGGTGGTGCAGAGTGTGGAAAAAGAAAAAGGAGGGCAGGTTGTGGTTCCAAGGTGTTTTTTTCCCTCTTGCGTGCGTCAGTTGAACCGATCTGATTTGCTTTGGCTCTGAAAGGTGTTTTTAACATGCTTGCCTAACGTTTCCAAGCAAATATGTTGGTTTAGAAAATGGATATGTTATAACCACAGTATCAGGCTTGATACACATCTATTTTAACTTTTAGGAACTATGTGGCAGGTATTTAAGATGCTTGGAATTTTCTGCAGCGACTTGCGTGAAAAGAGGGAGGTGCTGAAACTACCTAAGAGTTATCTCATTGTGCATCCTTCCATCAGCAGCTTTAAAGTCTCATCAGCTACTGACGGTGGTTCAGTTCATCTCTTTGCTGTTAGTAGTTCACCTACAGGATTAAAAGGCTTTGGAGCTGCACCACTTTTAAATTCCCTTGGGAAAGTGCTGTGACTCATAAAATTACAGGGCTGAACCTGTGCATGGTTCTGGGGGCTCTCTCAAGGGGAAGTATGACAGATCGGGGGACGGGCGTCCTCAGATACGGACTCGGTGCTTTAGTCTGCCGTAAAATCTCTTTGCCACACGCAGAATCCATTTTTAATGTTTTGGGGAAAGTGTTAAGCGGCATCGTCACCGGTCTGTGCGGGCCACAGGGCTTGGATGAAGATGATTGCGTTTGGAGTTAGATGCAGAAATTTGGGAGGCCTGTGATTATGCAGCTAACAAGTCGGCGTCACGGAGAGACTAGCGAGGGCTGTGTGGCTCGAGTTAACTGAAGAGTGTGGTCAGTTTTACCAATATTGCTATGCTTTCCCCTTATTCACATTCAGAGAACTTTCTAACAGCACTTGGAATATACTCTTGTGCTTGTTGCATTGTTCTAATGTCAGATTTCTTGCAAAAAGAGGCAATAGGAGAAGTAGACATTCATTTGCTTCTTTTGACTTTTTCTTTTGAATCTACTCTTTCCGTTATAAACAGAATTCTTAAAGGACTTGTAGATGCTACTTGGTGCCTGTGTGTGTACGTCAGGGCAGACGGTGGGTGTGGGCAAAGCTACGTGTATTGGATGTGTGAGTTTTATGTTATATTATGGCTTGAAAGTGATAGCACTTGATTGAATGGCAATTGCAGTGAGCACCGGAGGTTGCTGCTCTAATAAAATTGTCATCGTCTTGTGGAAAGGAGTTACTTCATTTGGTGTCTGTTTGTGTAGTTCTATGACCTAATCATTATAGATGTCACTAATGTTTTCATTGTTCGTAATAAAAGTCACGCACTGTCACATTACAGTATTTCCATCAACTTCGCATCTTTCGAGATAGAACACGAGCCAATTCTTTCTCCACTGAAATAGTTCATCAAAGAGAAGCATGGAATTCAAATGATAGTAGCTG
This sequence comes from Camelus ferus, assembly GCF_009834535.1. Classification (NCBI taxonomy): domain Eukaryota; kingdom Metazoa; phylum Chordata; class Mammalia; order Artiodactyla; family Camelidae; genus Camelus; species Camelus ferus. The sequence goes on along the minus strand of NC_045698.1, from coordinate 8,642,070 downwards.
GAAAGTGCAATTTAGAATTTTGTTAAATAACTTAAAAGGATAATATCACATTCATAGTGACCCCTAAAATTACAAATGAAGTTATGGTATTCTGTACTTTTGACAGATAAGTGAATATGCAGTCCTCTCCCTGACAGTGCTATGGAACTTGCTAGTTTCTGCTGTGCTTTTCCACGGTTCTCTTTTATATGGTATGCTTTTATGTGGAATTGTTGAAGAGTTCTCCTGAGTAATTTCATCACGGTGTCCTTATGTAAGAAATTAAAGTTACATTTAAAATAACTTACTGTAATTTGTTCATAAAGTCAGATATAGTTTATATAGGCCAGTGTATCTGGTTGTAACAAGGCAATTGAACTAAAATAGGAATTACTGGCATTTTGAGCTGCCAAGAGTATTCTTTTTTTTTTCTTTCTTGCTTTTCCTGATGATTATCCTCAGAAGATATGAATACTCATTATGGTTGTTTCTCTGTGTGAACTTTAATTTAGCTAGTGGAGAATTGGTTATGCTGGGATTACTATTCCTAAAAGCTTTTATTTTTCATAAAGGTTTTTATTTTTAAAAGATGCTACATTCTTGAGAGTGCTTAAACTTGAACACCATAATTCAGAAGTTGACCAAATACCGAGAGAAGATGAGCAGGTATTTTTAAATCCAGTACTTCCATTGAAGCTGTGGTACAGTGGCTCTTTGCTTGCGGAAACACACCTGTAGGTCAAATTCTTCAGTTGGCTTCCATGATGGTTTACATCAACCATATTCTAAAGGTGTTCTCAGAGCTTTGGTACCTTGATGACTTTGTGATAAATGTTACGTGGATGTGGATGAAAAGTTTTTTGGGGCTAAAACAGTTCATGATACTTGTTGCTGACTTTAAGTTTATCTGATTATATGCCAAAGCAACAGCTTTTTATATTAATGGAAAATATTAAACATGTCATAGATAAATAATTTCTTTCACATTCTCTGCCAATCTAGCCTACTGATTAATAAACTGCCTGGTTGGCTTTAATGAATGCAATTATATTCACAAACAGTTCTTCAACACAGGAGACTCATGGAAATATTTTATCATACTGTTCTTCTAGGCCATTAAAAATGTTAAAACTCATAACAAACGTGTGTAGTTATGACACCCCCAGTTGTTTATCTTTTGATCACATAGCAGCTGAGCGTAATTTCAAGCTCAGGATCATGGTTAATTGATTTGTAGGAAATGTCTTAGCTGTATTAGGATATTGAAGTTAGACTCTGTATCAATTAGTTTTTGACAAATTGCAAATAATGACTAAATAAGTGAAATAGTGCTTCCTAGAATGCCTCTCCTGTGTCCCTTGGTAAGATTCCTGAAAAGTTATCTGTGAAATGAATGACATATATTGAAACCTATTATTCCATTAACTGTCATTTCAGGGCAGAAATATATCTGTAGAGGAAAAACTTGGGTTTTGCCCAAGAATGAATATATATGCATATTTCATATTTTTAAATATTTAATACATTTATATGTAATGTTAGGATATATATCCCAGTGTAATGCTGTTTTGGATTCTGCTTTGGATGGATGCAGAGATGAGAGAAGCACCGGCTTTGAATGGATCCCAGCTTTGTCTCTGTTAAGCCTGTGTGTCCTTGGCCATTTATATGAGCCTGTTTTGACCTCAGTTTTTTCAGCTGTAAAATGGGTGTGACAAATAAAGATGTACTCTAAAATAAATTTAAAAAATAAGCTGAATGAGTCACAAGGATGAAATGTATAGCATAGGGAATATAGTCAATAATAATGAAGTATCTTTGCATGGTTTATCTTATTTTATTTTATTTTTTGTGTGTGGGGGAGGTAATTAACTTTATTTATTTATTTATTTATTTATTGGAGGAGGTACGGGGGATTGAACCCAGGACCTTGTGCATGCTAACCCATGCACTCTACCACTTGAGCTGTACCCAACCCCCAGCTTGGTTTACTTTAAAAGAATGAGTACAGTAAGAAAGTCTGAAAAGATTGGTTTCAGGAAAAAGGAAGGAAGTGCATAAGTGCCTTGTAATGATAAATATTTGTACAAACACGAGAGATCTATATCTACATATTAAGAGGAGTACTTCGGCTTCACTTATGTCTTACTAAATATGTTATAAAAGCCACCACTATCTCTAACAAAGGCTATTAAATAGATACATTCTCCCCCACTCCTACTGTATTATTACTTTATTATGTAGATTTCCATATAAAATGTTTTCTACTCTGCAACATGCCACTCATTTACATATTAAAATATATAATGGTTGAGATAAAAGAGAAGCCCTTTGTATCTCCCAGCAGCATTATTAAAAAAACAGATTCGAATCTAACAGTCAGAAATTGCAAACCTTTGATACTCCCTATTAGTGTTACATTATTCACCTAAGATCACGTTTTCTACGAAGCTGAATAATGTAGAAAGAATATTATAGACAGTTTTATAAGCATCACTCTCTGTGAAGTCAAATATTAAACAGCTGCTCTTTTTAGAACCACAGAGCCCTGAACCACAATATTGTTGTGCCAAAGAAAACAGAAACTGAAACAGCTAAATTTATTACTTAAAGAGAAGACCCACCCCACCCCCAATTAAATTCAAGTTCTTGGGAAAAAAACATGTGCGTTCATTGGTACCTTTTCAAAAATAAACGGTCATCTTCACTTGCCCTTTCACTCTTAGTTGCTTCAGTGAAGTGCCCAGCCCCTACAAGGTAACACTCAGATCTTCAACATAATTATAACAATAATAACGCTTGGATGCATCTTAGAAATTGTTACAGATTGTGACCTATAGAACAGGAGACTAACTTATCTTCAGTCAGGAAAACATTTTGGCAATAAATGTGGGCATTTATATTTAAATTTATATGTTATTGTGGGAACTTCTAATTATAAGTTACCAGAGTAAAACACATGTTATAATAAAAGAACTTTCTGGTTTGGGGACCAAAGTAAGCAGGTGAGCCCATTATGTTTGGTTAAATAACTGTCAGTGTCAAAATTTCTCTAAGTTTGAAATAATATAAAATGTATTTGTAAATAGGGTATTTAGTTTATAGCATTCGATGATGGGGAACAGTTAATTCTATCATTGACATTTGTTATTATATTTATCCTGCATAGGTGAAGACTGGAGTTTTTTCATTAGTGACCTTTTTTTGTGTGATGTCATTATCACAACTGTCATTAAATGATTGATTTGATGTACATGTATTAAGGAAAATGCATTTTGTACACGTTTTAAATAATTTATTCTTTTGGTTTAGAAGCATCTTCATAATCATATAGTGCTTATTGTAATCTTTTCTTATTTAAATATGCCACGACATAAATCACAGGCAGGTATATGTTTACCTTCAGTCAAAAAATGTGCAGAAATTTGGATTGATGGTGCCTTTAAGGAACTGGATAGATATCAATCCTCCTTTCCAACCCTCCCTGACAAAAGGTGGGATGTCGGAAGGAAAAAAAGATAAAGAAGTGGCCACCATGGGGGGAAATGTCCATTTTGATTAGCTGCTGTGATGTCAGAGGATGTCCCAGGACCTCAGCCTCCCTCCCTTCCTATCCCCCCTCCCCTCACCCCCCCCCCCCCACCAAGGGACAGAGCTGCCTCTGAGCCCCAGAGCCCAAGCCTTGCCCTCTGCAGGCAGCAGGGTCTCCAGAGGAAGGAAGGAGCTGGCCACGCTGCCGCCTTTATTCTTCAAAGGCAGAGGAAGCAAAGGGCAGGGAGAGGCCAGAGTGTTACATTAATTAGGTTCCCTTCACCTGGAAGGAAATAGTGCAAGTAGGGAAGAAGCGTTCCTCATTGACAGAATTATAAAGAATTCTGGTTGTAGAATTCCGGATATAGTAGCTTTAAAGGAGTTTGCTTTGCTGAGCTCTTCAAATATTTTATGGTATTTTGACACGATATCAGGAATTACCAGGGGAGTATCTAAAGCCCTGTCTGATTTATAGAGAATATGGTCCATGAGATTCAGCTGATTTATATATTGCCAACTTAAAAATAACTCATTTCTTCCCAACTCCCCACGTTAGACTTTGACTGCCAGTAATTAAATGGCCCCGTAAGTGGTGACAATTGAGCATAAAAAAGACAGTGTCAAAATCTGACTTCCCTAACTACATAAAAATGATGATCTATGCTGGCTATTATCCATGGAACTTTCTACCTCAGTGTGGATAATTAGAGTTTGGCTGTTGTTAATGTTTTAACTTTGAGTAAGAGCAGTAGTGGACACCATCAAAACAAAACTGAATTACCAAATAGATGTGATGTTTGCTTTGACTCTGAGCATGACTACTCAACCTAAAAAAAAAAAAAAAAGGCTCACTTCTTAAAATTTATTTTATTCTTCTCTCTCAAATATTTTATTTGGACTTTCAAACATTAGAGTAACATAGCGGTCATTACCTTCAGTAACACAGAATAATTTAATTTCCAGGAAGAGCAATTTCTTTGGCAGCAAACCAAGTCTTCCAAATATAAAAGAGCCACAATTCAGTCTCTTGTCTCTAGTACTTTCTTCACTGGTGCTGAACATGGTATTTTTGGAATCTCCAGTTGAGGAGGTGGAGGAGTTCTCCAGAAAGGCAGACACGTGAAATGGGCATCGTGTAGATGGTCTCAGAGACAGTAGGGTTCATGTCACATTTACCCAGGACGTGAAGGGTGGTCCAGGAAGCCTGGGGCTTGTAGTGTTTAGATCAAACTGTTTGGCTTGAGTCAGGTTGGAACAGGTAACACTGAAAAGGTCCTCAGGTAGCACATTTTCTTTACTAAACACCTACGGATTCATCCAGAGAGAGCCTCTTTCAAGCTAAATCGCTTTCCATATTGATTGTAATACCCAGTTCTTGTTCATCAGGATTCATACTACATGAAAAATCTTAGAATAAAACTAGTATATAGTTAAATGCGTGTACTTGTATAGACATACAGTGGCACCTCTGTCCAAGAGAATATTGTGTAGCTGTGAGTTATCTTTTTAAAGAATAGTTGATTATATAGGAAGTATTCATGGCACTGAAGTTAAGAAGAAAATAAAGCAAAAAACTGTACTGAATATGACACCCAGCATACACACCCACTCACGTTGCCATGCAAACACAAGAACATAGTATTTATGGCAGAGTTTCAAGTGTTTTGTTCTTTGTATATTATCTTTCCACTAAATAGATCATAGTTTGATATAGAATATATCACCACACAGGGAAAAAAATCATGCCTTTACATTTTTGAAAAGGGTATGATCTATTTGCTTTGGAATACGTTTCATTCATTAGCTGAACACCTGACTGAAAGTTAACAGGCTTCGTTCTTCGTGGAGTGTATCTTGTGTATATTCTGATCATTGCCACACCTATATTTTCTCTGCTTTTAAATTTGAGAGATGTATTGAGTAGTTTTATCAAGTTGCTGTCTTCTTGAGAACTCTGTAGCACAGTAGTGAAATATTTTTCTCTTTTTCAAATAAACCTTTGTAATTTTTTCTGGTTTCAAAAATAACGCACTATCATTAAAAATTTGGACAGTGGAGAATTGACTCAAAGAAGCTAAGGTTCATGCATGATCGGAAGCCCCTGAAATGAGTGAGTATGTTTGCAGCAGAAATGCGAATCTGTACCCATCTTCAAGTTTAGAAGAGTACTCTGTTTTGTTACCTTTTAGCATGTAAGACAGCTTTTCTCATAGAGTTAGTTTTCATTTTTAGTGTCTGTTTTCCATTACCTTTCTATAACATCAGTCACTTAAACAACTTGCTGTTTTGGGAGCTGGGTGGCATTTTCATTTGGGGGTGGTATAATATGATGCTGTGATTAAAGCTAAATCGTTTTCTTCAGGTTATTTTCTCTGGATTACTTCCTAGAACTGGATGTTTTCAAGGCTGTAGATACATGCTGTCAAATTGTCCTCCAGAAAGTTTCTATAATTTATATTTCTTCAGGGAAGGCAGGAGTGTGCCGGTTTCCCCATGATCTTGGTAACACTGGGTGTTATAGTTAAAAACAAAACAAAACAACAAATTCCAATTAAATAGGAGAAATACTGTGTTTTCCTTCATTTAATTCGCTTCTCACTGAATATGGCTGAGGTTGAATACCATGTAAGTTTTCGACGAACTCCTAATTCTTTGGTGAATGATGTTTTTGTATCTCCTGCCCGTTTCTCAGTTGGTCTGTTTGCCGTGCTCTTGATTGGTATTATTTGTCTGTGGCAGTTACCTTACCCTTTGCCATGTTTTACCAGTTTATCCCTCATTTGATCAATTCTTATTTGTAAAGCAGAATTCTAAAGCTTGTAGTTCAGTATGTCCCCATTTCTCGGTGGGATTTCTTCTTTAAGGAGACGCTCTGTTGCTCCCTGATTCCGTGTGTCCCGGTAGTAAAGGCTGCCGGTGGACCACACATGAGGGATGGCTTCGTGGTTGTATCTCAACAGGACGGTGTTCACAGCTCAGCGCTTTCTTTCTTTCTTTTTTTTTTTTTCAGCATGTGGATAAGCTACTTCTGAGTGTCATAGTTGATGGAGGGGAGGTAATGATCCTTCTGTCTTCAGGTGGTTATGTGGACAAACTCAGAGAGTACAGACCTAAAATACATAGCAGAGAACCTGGTCTACCTGGTGCCCCTCTTTAATAGCTTTAGCTATTTCTACTGTTAAATGCTAACCAGGACGCATCTTCTTGAATTCTGGACCTCTGCTGCCCCCACGTGCAGCTTAATTACTGACGTGCCTGCACAGGCTCGGGGACGTCTGTGCGAGAGGCAGGGTGTTTGCGACAATCTGGGGCTCACGGGTGGGAGCTCTGCTGGGTGTGCAGCCTTCACTTCTCTGTGTGGTTCAGGTGCGTTGGGAAGAGTAAGTCAGGATGCCCCTCTCAGGAAATCATGGCTTTCTACGTCACACATACGGGTGCGTAGATATCTACGTGCATCATCTTCACGGTCATAGAGGACCATGCTTCTCCTCGCCCCTGCCCCATACTGGTAGTCTGTCCCTTTTTATCATTGATCCTAAAATCCTCAGACAGTAGTTGGCACATGGTGAACACTCAGTTAATCATTGTGAGCTATACGTACACTTTTATTTTCATTGTCAGAAGTGATTCGTGAACTCAGAATTGTTTGCTTTGGTTGGTGTTGGCTACTGGGCACTGCGGCTCTGGAAGGAGGACTGGATGCAAGTTCTGAGTCCCGGCATCCAGATGATGCTTGGTGCCAGCTTTCTCTTGTGACCTTGTGGCTGGGCCTATTTTGGTTTTTTCCCTCATAGTGATCAAAACTCACGGAGATTTTGTGAATGTGATATGATAATTCGTATGAAAATGCTTTAGAAGGCCTAACCATAACAAGCATTTACGTATAAAATATACTTCCTAGAACTTTTGACATGCTTCAAAAAAATAGGGCAATCTTTTTTTTTTTTTGCGTGAGTTGGAATCAAAAGATTTTCCTGTCTGTAAGACTAAGTCTCCAACCTCCATCACTCATAGGGTTAAAAATGCCATTTCTCTAATGGTCGTAGTTTCCATGCCATTCATTGGATGTTGCCTAAAGGAAGCGTTCTCCTTCATCCATCAGTGGAAGTAATTTCTGTTATTTCTTTATACGACTTCAAAAATTGTATGTTAGACCAAATTGGCTCCAAAAAAAAAAGTTCCCTCTGTTTTTTTTTCTGTTTTGCACAGATATTTGCTGCTCAAAAGGGAAGCTGGAAGAAGCCCTATGTTCCGCAGAGATTGAAGTCTGTAGACATGTCCCCAGAATATTATTTTCTCTCCTGGTGGGCTGCCGAGTCTGGCGCCTGGAAGGCTTCATCAGAACAGTTTTAGAAGTGTGAACCGTTGCTGGCTTCCATATTTTGAGCATGTTTCCTTAAATACTTGGAACACAATTTCAGAGAATTCTTATCACTGTAACTGTAGGCTGCCAATAGGAAGACATCATGTGTAAGTTACAGGGGGGAATAAACCTTTCGTATGTTCCCTGTTCTAATAACTTTTGAAGGAAGAGGAGTTAATATGCCTCACTGAGAATGTGTATTAGTGAGTATCAAAGTTTTAGGCACTCAGGAGGAGATGCTAATTACGGTTTTACTCGCTGTTTATAGCAGTTTCACATATGGCTCTTTTTTCTTATAAATCTAAAACCTTCTTTCTGCAACTGAGGGCAAGTGGCATGACAAATTGTATAGGGATTTCATATTTCCTGTGTCAGCAATTGAGAGGATTCTTGGAATCCTTTTAGCTTGTACATAGGAAGCCTAGAAAGAAGTAAAGTGTCCGGGGGAGGGGCAAGAGGATGGTAGGGGGAAATTGACCCTTAGTGACATCCCATCTTCCTCCACAAATACAGCTTGTGGACCCTTAGGATTGAGTATGTTCTGGAGAGCTTCAATAGATGGGATGCGAGTTTGGTCAACACCTGGGAAGAAGTGTGGACATTTTAAGCAAGAAGGAGCAGGCAGCTAAATTAGTTTTAACGGGCTGGTCAATGGTCATTGATTAATCCATTCAGTCAGCAGACTGGGCTGAATATGAGTTTTGAAGAAGCAGTAAGTTATAAAATACTGGCAAACAGCATGTTATTCCAGAGCCAGAGAATCTGCCCCTCTTTGAGTAGTTTAGCCATTTTCTCTAGTTGAAGAGTGGCTACTACTGTCCTTTTCAAACTTGGATTTCAGATTCAGGTGGCCATGCTGCCCGGTTTCCCATCACATCTCTGAAATCCCTCCTTTGCTCGTGTGTGCCTGTTCTGTTTAAAATGCATCCATTGCTACTCGGCCTCAAGATCTTTCAGTGCTCAACAGAAATACTTTCCATTTACACAGTGTAATAATATGAGTTAATGTGGCTTCCCGGCGGCCCAGACAATTATGCAGTTTATAATAGCGGTGATACCTGCAGACTGGCAGGGGATACAGACCTGCCAGTGGGACAGCTGGGGGACAGCCTGATCAAGTGCTCTCTTGGGTTGAACAGGGTGTGGGAGGAAATGTAAGCAATTATTCCTTTGAGTTTTACAGCATGTTAGTCATTACAAGTGCTTTCCCATATTTTATCTTTTGAAAGTGAGGATAAGAATTTCGAAAGCAACATAACAGATTTTGGAACCAAGAGTAGATTTTTCTCATTTTCGCTTAGTCTCAGAAGCTCCTTAGGTGACTTGTATCTGAGTTTAAATACACATGCTGTTCTTGTAGCTGTGCGTCATTTTAGCTCTTCGGGATGTGGCGGGTTCAAGGTTCAGTGGCTTGAAGAAATTTTTAGCTCTGACTCAGAGAAGATGCTCTTAAACTCAGAGTTGGTGTCACAGTTTCTCTCAGTGTCTTAACGTTATGCTTACCCAGCTCTGTTTGGTGCCTATTGTCTTTTCTTCTTAACTTTTTAGAACAAGTTGCTTTGTGGGCTGTCAGGGAAAATTATATTTCTTATTTGTCGTACCTTATTAGTTTTCAATATATATGCCCGTGATTTACTTAAAAAAGCTACTCGTGTGCTACAGGAGTAATTTCAGTCTTTCTGCTGAGTGTTTTTCATGTAAGTAGATCATTGTTACCTACACATTTGCTGCTAATGTATCTTTGAAGATAGGTCTCACTGGGCATCTGGCAAAAGGTAAGGCTGCTTCTACATTCATTTTGAGGCATTGAGCAGGACGGTCAAGGCAGGCAGTTCAGCCCAGTATATCCACGTGGTACTCAACCCTTCACAGTGATATCGTTGGCACGTGGGAAAGTTTGCCGTGATCATAGCAAGAAGCTAAGCTGCACATACATATTAAGCTAAAAATATAGATGCAAAGTAAGATTTCAAGTACTGGGATGTGCGGATGTGCAGTGTTATAGAGGATATCATGACGTCAGAGGAGTCTGTGAAGTTGTTTGCAGATCACCAGGAGAAGACGGTAGAACATTGTGACAGCTGATCAATAGACTCTCCTGTAATGTTAAGTGGGTAATTGAGTACCTTTTGCTAAGTGACAAAAATTCTGCCTCATCCAAAAGTGAGAACATGCCTGTCCCCTCGGCCATGGAAGTTGGGGACCACATGTCTGGGGGCATGCTTGTTGTGATGGTGCAGCCTGGCTCTGGGTGGACTTCACTAAATGAAAACATTGTAAGAGACCGTCTTAGTCTGCTTTGGCTGCCACTGGGTGGCTTAAACAACAGACATTTATTTCACAGTTCTGATGACTGTGAAGTCCAAGGTCAAGGTGCAGCCAACTCAGTTCCTGGTGAGGGCTGTCTTCCTGCCTTGCAGACAGCTGCCCTCTTTCCGTGTCTTCACGTGGCCTTTCCTTGGTGCAAGCATCTCTCTCTCTCTTTCTTATAAAGCCACTAATCCCTTTGTGAGAACCTCATCCTCATGACCTCACCTGACCCCAGTTACTTTCCAAAGGCCCCACCTCTGTGTAGCATCATGTTAGCAGTTAGGGCAGCAACGTGTGCATTTTGGGGAGACACAAACATTCATCCCTAGTAGAAGCTGCAAGGCAAAATCAGCAACGTCCCAGTGCTGAGGAAGGCAGATTTGGGGTGTTCGGTATTGAATTAATCCCTAAATGAGTAAGAATTACTGATGGATAATATGGGTCACTCTTTAAGGTATTTTAAATTATTCTTTGGTAAACATACAATGTTTTGCCTTGATTTAGAAAATGTATAGAATGTGACATGCAGAATGATGCTCTATGTGGAAGGCCTGGAGACACGTTTCTGTATAACCAACTTCGGGTATTCCAGGTTCTTTTTATAGACGTTTTTTCAAAATTGCATGGCTGCTTCTCACCTTGGTTGAACTCTCGCTTCTTATCACGCTGATCCCAGGCCACCATCCTCTCTCACCAGGAATTCGGCAGTTGGCCGCTGGGCAGCCACCCTCCCTTCTCTCTGCTTCCCTGCAGCTGGTGACCCCCTCACAGCCTGAGGGGGTCCCTATACATCCACTCGCATCTTGTCTTTGCATAGAACCCAGGCGGTGACAAACAGGAAGAAATCCAGCCTCTTCCTGTCTTGTCCCAGCTCCCTCTCTCTCCCCACTCCTGGTTGTTTAGGCTGTAGTCTCTCTGGCCATCTTTCTGCCTCTCCTGATCTTCTTGCTAAAGCTGATCCCCTCTCAGTTTCCCTCCTCACAATTAACCTGTCTGATCTTCTTTACAACATGTATGAGAACCAGAAATCATCTCACTTATTTATTGGTTTGCAAGTTTATTTTCATGTCTGGTCCCATTTGAATGCAACCTTCTTGAAGGTTGGTAGTTAAAATGACTTTGAAATTCATCCTGGAGGGAGGGTATAGTTCAGTGGTAGAGTGTGTGCTTAGCATGCCTGAGGTCCTGGCTTCAATTCCCAGCACCTCCATTATAAAAAAAAGTTCATCCTGTACTGATGTAGTGCAAATAGGAACTCACAAGCATTAATGCACACCTGGCTTCAATGCAGATGTCTTATGGAGGATAAATTTTTAATGCATAATAATCATTGAATCCTATCACAGATATGTGTTGAAAGAGGAAGATGAGATAGAAGACAGATAGTCTATCCCTGAAAGGATGTCAGTGATCAATATGACAATTAGTAAGAGCTTCTGTGTTTCCACGTGCAAGTCTAATGTAATGCTTTCGCCTGTCAAGTCAGCTGTTGTGTGATTTCCTGGCATCTTCATGCATACCAGGGTGTTTTTTAAAGGCAGGTTATCTCATAGTAAATGGAACACCAATATGTCAGGAATTTTACAGCAGGAGGATGTTAAACTTACTGTCAGAACAAAAAACAATAGTTGTCATCTCAAAGACAAGTAGTGAACTATGAAACAGGGAAATGTTGATTTAGATGAGAACTTTCAGGATATTCTTTTATCAAGACATTGTTAAGTACAGCTGCATCATGGCAGAGTTGGGAATAATTATCATGTGCAGTGATCAGGAGAAGATTTATCTTTTTAAGGTGAACTTATTACATTTCCTATTATAATTAAATTGAAGATATACCATCTATGATTTGAAATATTGTCAGCTGAAAGGAAAATCAAGTATTTTAAATGACAATAAAATTATCCAAATGCTAATCTTGGTATAAGACCTTGAATGATGTATGTTGGAAATTTTGTGATTTGTTTTATTATAGAGAATAAATGTTAATGTGTCAGGGATGTGGAGTTTTTTTTTTTTTAATGCTACATAATAGAATATCAGAAGCCAGTTTATGTGACTTCAAGAGTGGTATTTTAGTGGCTTCCTGTTGGCTTTTATTTCATCTCATACAAGAAGTGCCTATATCTCAATGTTACTATTAACAGAAAAAGAAATATTTGCTTTTATAAACTTTCATATCTCATGTTCGGACTCTGCCATCAAAAAGTCCCCTTTTTATTTAAATTAGCTATGCCTTTTGCCAAATTATGACTTTAAAATGTAACACCTGCAAATAGAAAATGCTTTAAGTTATAAAACCAGTATCCCTGGGTTGAGGAGGGTCCTCGTATGTGACGAGAGTGTTTTAAGGTGGCTTCCTTTGATGTTTAAATTGTTGCTAATTCACTCAAATAATAATGTGAATTAAGTTGTTTCTTTCTTAGAGCATTGTATTGGCTTTACATTTCTTGAGTCTTTAGCTTTTGAATATGTCTGTAAATCCTGTGTTAAAAGCACTGACACAGTCGAGTCTTGGAGAAGCATTTTGAGGGTTTGTAACTGGAGGTGCGTCATCAGTGTGCATGCCCAGATGCCAGGCACCTCGTGAGCCTGGCGGAGGGCTGTCCTGGCCCTTCTCACAGTATTAATTGCACCGTTGACGTTTGAATGCTGTCTCCTGATTTCAGTACTTGGCGTCCAGTATTACACAAAGAGGGAAGTGGGACCTTCAGCTGGTTGTTTACCAAGGGTAGTATGTGGTTTGAAAAGGTGTTTATTTAAGAGTCATTCTGAGATTTTGAAAAATACAGATCGTGGCCTACATCACTATATTGTTGCAGGTATAAAGTAGGACTACGTGAAGTCACTGACAGGCAACTCAATTTGACCTGTGAAAATGGCAGTTGAAACGTAATCGTTAATTTCATTAATTGAGGAGCTAATTAGTAACTGCAAAATAACGTTTATGCATTTTTCCCCTTGAAATTCACCATTTGGTGAATTAATAACAAAGAAGAGATTCAAATTCTCTTGTGTTTTAAAGTACTGAGGGAGATATGCCAAGTCTTGGGTCATGGGGGAACCATTGATTGGATTAAGGTTGGCAGGGCTGGAAAGAATTAAGTCCCTGAGAAACTTCCAGAGCTGTCAGCTGGTATGTTTGGCCCTGGGGAGGTGGGCTGTAGCTGTCACTCTGCTACAGCTACTCTTATCCCCATCGCCATTCTGGTTTTTTTTTTTTTTAGCCTAGCTATATAAGTTTGTGCCTTTGGTCTTTAAGCTATATAGGATTTATTTGATGGATAAATAAATGTAATGTTCTAATAGTTTCATGAGACCTTTCTAAGTTTCAGAGATTTCTTGCTTTTGCTCTTTAAAATGTCATGTGATCATTTCATATGATGTTAAAATCAGTATTAAAATACCATTCATGTATATAATTGAAGTGTCTGAGTCTTGTCCAAACGTTCAGGCTGGATATGTTGATAATGCTAAGCTGGGGATATAGATTGGCCGATACAAACTGCTATGTACAGAATAGATAAACAACAAGGTCCTGCTGTATATAGTACAGGGAGCTAGATTCAATGGCTTGTAACCTGTAAGGAAAAAGAACATGAATCGCTACTCTGTATACCAGAAATGAATACAGTGTGAATCAAAAAATATGTATATGCATTTTGTAGTAACCTATACTGAAAAAGAATATGAAAAGGAATATATGTATGTATATGTGTGGCTAAAACATTATGCTGTACGTCAGAAATTGATGCAACATTGTAAACTGACTATACTTCAATACAACAATAAAATAAAATAACAGCCGAAAAAAAAAAAAGCCTTCTCAAAGTTTTTAAAGATCTCGGTAAAGGAAAGAACATTTAAGGACATTTTGTTTGATTTCAATAGGCTTGGACTGTGTCCTGATATTTTAGAACTGTTATTCAAATGGATTTATTAATTATTAAATAGTATATCAGCATAAACTATGTTTTTATCATCCACCTCCTGGATTTATGGTTAATATGATGGAAGGGAATATAATTTCTTTTTTTATAAACATTTTTTATTGAGTTATAGTCATTTTACAATGTTGTGTCAAATTCCAGTGTAGAGCACAATTTTTCAGTTATACATGAACATACATATATGTCCCTTTTTTTTTTTTTTGCTGTGAGTTACCACAAGATCTTGTAACTATTTCCCTGTGCTATATAGTATAATCTTGTTTATCTATTCTATACATGCCTGTCAGTATCTACAGATTTTGAACTCCCAGTCTATTCCTTCCTACCCTCCTCCCCCTTGGCAACCAGAAGTTTGTATTCTATGTCTATGAGTCTGTTTCTGTTTTGTATTTATGTTCTTTTTTTTTTTTTTTTTTTTTTTTAGATTCCACATATGAGTGATCTCATATGGTATTTTTCTTTCTCTTTCTGGCTTACTTCACTTAATTCTCCAGGGACATCCATGTTGCTGCAAATGGCATTATGTTGTTGGTTTTTATGGCTGAATAGTATTCCATTGTATAAATATACCACATCTTCTTTATCCAGTCATCTGTTGATGGATATTTAGGCTGTTTCCATGTCTTGGCTATTGTAAATAGTGCTGCTATGAACATTGGGGTGCAGGTGTCTTTTTGAAGTAGGGTTCCTTCTGGATATATGCCCAGGAGCGGGATTCCTGGGTCATATGGTAAGTCTATTCCTAGTCTTTTGAGGAATCTCCATATTGTTTTCCACAGTGGCTGCACCAAACTGCATTCCCACCAACAGTGTAGGAGGGTTCCCTTTTCTCCACAGCCTCTCCAGCATTTGTCATTTGTGGACTTTTGAATGATGGCCATTCTGACTCGTGTGAGGTGATACCTCATCGTAGTTTTGATTTGCATTTCTCTGATAATTAGTGATATTGAGCATTTTTTCATGTGCCTATTGATCATTTGTATTTCTTCCTTGGAGAATTGCTTGTTTAGGTCTTCTGCCCATTTTTGGATTGGATTGTTTGTTTTTTTCTTATTAAGTCGTATGAGCTGCTTATATATTCTGGAGATCAAGCCTTTGTTGGTTTCATTTGCAAAAATTTTCTCCCATTCCTTAGGTTGTCATTTTGTTTTGCTTATGGTTTCCTTTGGTGTGCAGAAGCTTGTAAGTTTAACGGAATATAATTTCTTAAAATTACCAAAAAATAAAAAGAAAACCCTCCTTTTTTAAATGATGGCTTACAATCATAAGATGTGGATAACTCAAAATTTGTAAAATTTTGTCTCACTTAATATATTTTGTTTGATGTGTACCTTTTATAGAAGCCAAGGGCATTGCCATTATTTGTTTTGAAAACATTTTAGCAAATAAGAGTGGGAATCTTCACTTCCTTCCATTTACAAAACAAAATAATCTAATTAGTCTTTATGAATTTCTTTACTGGTAACTTTTAATGTCTTACTGGCCCTCTTAGGCAATCTGTGAAATTCCTAGGATGTACCAATAGTGAGGTTACTAGATTTAGCTAGTGGAAACACAGGACTCCTAGTTAAATTTGAATTACAGATAAACAGTAGGTTTTTTTTTCCCCCTCAGCGTATTATGTCCCAGATATTGCATGGGACACATTTATACTAAAAAAAAAAAAAAAATGTTGTTTTTCTGTAATTGAAATTCAGCTGGACCTACCATGCATAGTCTTTTCAACACAAGAAGGACCTGCAGTTCTCTGGCTTCAATAATAATAATAATAATAATAATAATAATTATAATGATGATGATGATGATGATGATGATGATGATGATGGTTGTTGAGCCATTATTGTGTGTCACAGATGGCCATGTCTCACTTGTGGTAAAAGGCCTTCTCAGGTTTATTTGTTGTTCAACATCATTACCTTAAATGCCACTTTCTTGTGCTAAGGCTTTTAGTCTTTTTTTTTTACAAAGTTACTCATTACTTTTATTAATTTTTTATAGATATTTTTATTGAACTTAGTCAGTTTACAAGGCTTTTTAGTCTTAACTTCAGCCCAAAGTGAACTGCTATAGAAATTTTATTTTCTGTTTACTATAGAGTACTTCATATATTGTCTTTTGTATCAGTCACCTGCTAACTTGCCAGACCTTGATGTCTGAGAAAGAATCTATTATAATTCTCTGGGCATCTCATACAAATGAACATAATGTCTTAATTACAATATTTTCCAGTTGAACAAAGAGGTTGTGTACCCACTAGGATAAGCTAGATTATGCTGCTTTAACAAACAGCCCCCCAAATTCAGCAGCTTAAAAGGGTAAAAGTTGGTGCATTTTCAGCCTGGGTCAGTAAAAAGTGGAAACGGAGACTTGGATAATCTTCTTTGTCACGCTGGGACTCCCGCCAGCGGCTCCTACATCTTTGTGGATTCTTCCACGGTCATTGAGGTAGGGAAAGGGAGCTGGAGGACTGAGTCATGTATCAGAAGGAAGCCCAGTCCTACCATACGCTTGGAGGATGAGGAGAACTGGGATACTGCTGAACAGTCTTAAACGTATCACAGGAAGAAAAAAATGTTGGTGGAATCCTTGAATGAGAGTTGGATAGCTTCCATATGCTTTATTAGGAGTTAGCCTTTGTAAGCCTACAGTTTTTATTAGGGAAGCAAATTTTGCTTCTGAATTCTTGTACATAAAATAAAAACTGAGGATTTTAGAAAAGTAGGAGAAGATAAATGTCAAAGTCTCATTAATGGCACAGACTAGGGCGTGAATCATGATCGGAAATAAATATTATGAACACGTGCTCACATAAAATGATAGCGTACTCCAAAGCCCTCTGGCTGCTTCTTGATGTTTCCATGAAAATGAACTTTCAGGCGTGCTGTTCCCAGATGTTGAGAAAAGGCAGATCAGACTTCTCCTATATATATACACACATGCATATGCATGCATATATAGCTTTTTTAAAATAAACTCGAAGACCTGATTTTTGCGTTTTATTTTGGTAGAAGCAGTGTATCATGTCCAGAGACACTGGCCAATTCTAAACGTCTCTCTTTCTCATCTGGGTTTGTCTCCTGCCTTGTCATCTCTCCCCGACCTCCCTGTCCCTGTTGCTAACGTGTCTGTCCCGAGGACCTCGGGAGTCGTCGGGGCGGCGGTCCGGTTCTGCTGCTCCACTTGGCATCTGCCTCGCGGTCCCGCTCCGTGCGGGCACCGTCTCCATGGCAACCGCAGGCTGCTCGGCGGGCCGCTCTGCGGCGCGGGGCGGCTGGAGCTGGCAGAGGCAATCAGAGAGCGGGGAGGCCTTGAGGAGCCCTGGAAAAAGCTTCCAGTGTAATTGTGGAGACAGGAACGAAAAACGTTATTAATTTGAGACAGCCAGACGAAGCTCCCAGGAGGCTCCGGCTCTCCTCTCACCTTGTGGATGTGACGCTGCCATGTCCATGCGCTTCCCGCTCCCCTGAGCCAGTGGTCTCTCAGGAAGTCTGGGGAGGGCAGAGTCCAGGCTGAGCAGCTGCTCACAGGCACGGCTCTTACGAAATAATAAACCGAACAAGATGTAGACACAGGTCTTTTGTGGTCTGTGGATCTGAAGTTACTTCGGCTCAGGGTTCTGCAAATAAATAACTTATAGCTACTTTCGCAGCTCTTCAAGCTTTAGAGGAGTTTCCTGATGTAGTTGTACCCAGTTCGAGTTCTAGCTGATAGGACACTGCCCGACATGTGCTTCCCCTGTTTTCTCTGTTATGTATCATGAAGATGGAAGTGAAGAGCAGTAAAAACACCATTTGTTTTTTGGGTTCCCTTGAACCCTGCCTCACTTGGCCTTGACTTTTACTCTGGGGAGCTCATCCTGGCGACAAGCGAGCAGACTTTGACAAGACATGACACAGAATGGTGAGCAGAGAGAGCGAAGAAAACAGAGAAGAAATTCTTCAGGGAACAGACTGAAGAAAATGTGCAGCCTCTATAATAGAGGTTTTAAAATATATATATAACTTGGTTACGTGTTACACCATGTTTGTTATTACACACTAGGTAGTTTTTCAGTGATCTATGAAGTGAGAAACAATTCAGAAAAAAGATAATCGCACTTTTGACGAGGTCTCTTGATTGCTTGCAAATCTTCCCTTCCTTTGTGTGTGCCTCTGTGTGTACGCCATCGTTAAGCCATTCTGTAAAGCACTTTCAAAAAAGGCAATCTTGAATAGAAGGTAATTGTCTTCTGCATTTCTTTTCTCATATGCAAGTTTCATTTATTTGATTCTGTCGCACAGAAAGTTCCAAAATTTTGCATGCTGCTCTCTGGTGCTTACGTGTTATTACTTACTAGGTGGATTTATAAATAGTTTTATAGAATTCGATGTTTATAACTTGAAATCGTCTTTTTGCTTCTGTTTGTACTGTAGCACTTCTTCCTCTGTGCAATAAAGCATTTGTCTTTCGCGTTTGCTTCCCTTATGTCTTTGTACTAAAGATCAGTGGTACCTCAAACAGAAGAGGATGATGATGATGGGGATGATATTGAAATTGTGAGAACTTTTTCCCCCAAACCTCTTATTTTCCAGCTGTGGATTGGGCAATAATATGAAATAAAAACTTCTCAAGAATAGATACCTTAAACCTTGGGGATTATCTCCAGACATACTCAAATATTGGTGATGCACTTTAAAAAGTATTTCCTTTTGAAAAATGCCTCTTTTATAAATTAAATATGGTCTGTTTCTTATATGCTTGATTTATAATGATACTTCAAAATTATTTTTGAAAGTTAACTTTGAGACATCATGATGAATTTTAGGAAATGTAACCAAATGCCAGTTATAACAGCAAATAGCAAAATTCAAAGAATGTACCTAGTGTAGCACAAACAGACTGACTTTTAGCATTCACTACATATATCAGAAGAGGAATTGATAATGAGCTGAGTGTTTGTCTCAAAAAATAAATAAATAAATCAAAGGCAACAGAGTAAAATGAAAGAAAGCAAGTAAAAGTCAACTATTACAAAATATATAAGCCTACAGTTTTCCCTGAATTTCCAGGTATGCTTTAGTAAGTGAAATTTGTTTTCTCAGTCACAGACCACTTCAGTATTTACAGCAGAGGGAATTTAATGCAGGAGATTGGTTACATTAGTTAAGAGAAAAGCTGAGAAGTCAAACAAGGAGGCAGAGAAGTAGCTCAGAGACTGGCCTCAGGAGGCATGATGCCCATTAGCCAGGAGCAGGGTTTCCCAACCAGGGACTGTGGCTTCCTCTCCCCACCAAGAGCAACTTTGGACACATTTTGATTGTCATGACCGGGAGGGTATGCTACTGGTATCTAGTGTGTAGAGGCCAAGGAAGGATGCTGCTGAACATTCTATAATGCACAGGACTGCCCTGACAATGGAGAATTATCTGGCCCCAAAATGTCGTTAGTGCTCAGATTGATAAACCATCGCCTTGAGAGATAGGCAGAGGTAGTGCCGCCAGAATGTTAAGGCTTGGATTTCTCAGAGGGGCAGGCTTCTCTAGCAGGACCTAGAGCCATAGTGGGGATGCAGCCACTGTCAGAGAGGCCGTGGGAAGCTAGAGGAAGGGAGAGTGATGTTCTGCCTCCTCCCTACTCCCATCCAGGCTCCTGCCAGGACCTCCTGTTGGCTGAACTCAGCTGGAAGCCTGCTGTTACAGAAGCACAGAAAACTGCAGGGTGGCGCTAGGAGGCAGGGCACAGCCAGCAAGGTGGAGGGGTGGATCTGAGGACACAAGCAGGGGACGGCCAACAATGAGTAATTCACTGCACTAACAGATGGAGAGAAATCAATGAGCATTCCAATCAGTGTCTTAAAAATGATACATTTCACACGAGGTCATAGTTAACAAACCTTAGTAAACTAGGAAATAAAGAGAGTATTCTTAACCTAAGTCATCTAAATAATACTGAAATTGTTAGTTTATAGGACCATTTTAATCACAGAAACAAAGTATCTACTCTCACCACTTCTTTGACCTCAGACATCACAATAAGACAAGAAAAGACAAGAGGCAAAGGACTAGAAAAGAAGAAACACATTTAAAACTGATTTGCAGATAATATGAATGTTTATATACAAATCCCAAAGGAATCTTCGAAGGATTAACTTGCAAAACTACAAAGAGAATTCAGCAAGTTTAAAATGTCAACATGTTAAATTTAGCTTATTTCTTCCACGCTTGATTAATAGTGATAATTCAGATAATTTTACTTTTAAAAGTTAACTTTGAGACATAATAAACTTTAGAAAATATTTACAGCTCAGTGCCAATTAAAATGGCAAAAGTACAGAGCAAAACAGTACTAGCTTTGAACACTTATTTCAATTCATAGCATTATTAAATGCTCAGGAATAGGGGGTATGTTTTTAAGATAATTCAGATTAGGCTCTTGGACTGTTTCTCTCAGCTTCACTTTCCATGAGAAGTTATCTTTCTATTTTGTTTAAATACTTATATGCATTTTCATAAGTATGTGTGCGTATACACACATGCAAACAGTTTGTTGGAAGAATATGATTATATTGATTTTAGCTCTGCGATTAAGTGTTGCCCAAGTCACCTTGTTGAAAGATTTTCTATCTATAAATAGGTATAAATGTATAATCATACACATGACATAGTATTTTCCTTCTTTCAAGGGAGTAGGGATAGGAGTGGACCTTGTCTTCTGCTTCTTCATGGGAGTAGCACCAGGTTAAATGTCTTATATAATCTGATTCCATCATGATACAGTTGGTGTAAAAATGGAGAATTTGTATACTTTCTTCATGATTTAGTCTATTTAATTCCTTATCAAGGATGCTCCGTTAAGCCTGTTGTGGAAACAGTAACAGTCCTGATGGAGAGCCAGCATTTGGCTTTCATTACTTTTTTTCCGCTGTTCATGGATTGGGAACTCCCTGTACTAGTAGCAGATCTTTCTAGTAAAACCCAGATTCTAGTCCCAAGTGCTAAGGTGCTTTGGGCAGCATTTTGTCTTTGCCAGGGTGTGAAGATTTTTGGTTGAGTTATGTATCTGAGAGTAACAACCATAGAAGCCGTGTACTTGCATCAGCGCAATGGTGGATTTAGGGTGCTAGGAGGCAAAAAGTGAGGCTGTGGGAAGTGACTACATGCAGCTGGCGAACAAGATAGCCCAGTAGGCTAATAACTAGTGTTTGAAACTCAGTAGAACATGGGTTTCTACCAGAATGATGTAATAGTTTAGAAACAAACCTTTGTTCCTAAATGAATAAAGACTTGGCAGTTCTATAAGAAAGTTATTTCTGAATTACTCCCCAAAATGGAGGATGTGGCTGTGAATCATCTAAGAGGTTAAAGGTTTATTTGTTTTCCATTTGTACACACCAATTTGGGATTAGATAATTTAATTTTTTCAAAAGGGAAAATAACAACTTAATCACCAGGACATACGTGTTCCTTGATATCTGTCATGAAGGGTGTCTGGGTTGTGTTCCCCTCGGAAGATCAGTGATGAGGTTTACATTGACTGAGTACAAGTTGTCTGGGTGAGGGCTGGGTAACTCTTGTTTGTGCTCGTTTCCCGACGTAAATGTTGTTACACATCAGTGATTCAATGACATTTGATTTTAATACCATGTTTTGTGCAGTGTGGAGATTATGATAAGTTTTTCACAAGAATGAATTCATAAGAATGAGAGAATTTTATCATTAAAGGTTGCCGTTTTAATATAGAACCAGGATAGGGCTTAAGAGCTTGCTTTCCCCTCTTTTCCTTTAAAGCAAGCCTGCAACAAGAGTGATCAACATTTCTGTCCCCCATAGACTAGTAGGGCTTGAAAGTCTCTAATAGTCATGACATGGCCGTTAAGAAAATGGAAAATTTATTCATTTATGCATCAACATGGCAGTGTAACCAAACTTACAATACATGTCCCACAGTTGTTCTCTTTGAGTCACAGATGTCATCAGCAGAAATGAAAATGTAGGTAGCCTATTTGTTGTACGAACTGACCACTCCATAGTTGTAATTCTAGGTGTATTGGTGGGGGAGGATGAGCTATGTGTCCTTCTACTCCGCCATGTTGGCAATCTCCCCCCATCTTTCACAGTTAGAAGAAAATTGCAATGCCAAATGAAATGAGAAACGTGGAATCTTTTCTGTGTCCTTACACATGAGCTATGAAAATGCTTCCTGTAAAGAGACAAGTCTTGTTGCATGGTCACAAAATGATGGGGTGTGCAGACGGAAGGTGAGATGGGAGGTAATTAACCTGAGTAACAAACAGTATGCATCTTGGGTGTTAGCAGACGTGAAGCTGTGAAGTTATGAAAACATGTGTGAAATATAGATAATAAAAGTGATTTCATATACGTCTTAATTTAAAATACTGCCATCAAATCTCTAATGTAAGATTTTAACCCAAATCTCCAATTTTAGAGTCCAGACATGTTACCATGGTGCTTCCCCACATGTCACACACACTCCGTAAAAAATAATTTAAAACCCTTCATATTCTTGAAACTAAATCAGTGAGGTATTTCTCTAGAAATCTTCCAAATAAGCTTTAATAAAGCAAGAATATCTTATGCTAGTTTTCCTATCCCCTGCACTCCCTGGGGATGGTAACATTAGGTGATCTCTTCTGGGCTCTTTCTTGCTTGTCTTCTTTGTTACCCCAACTCGTCCTTCTGTTGGTGGAATGAGTGTGTTGAAGGTCAGCGCAAGGCTGCTCTCCAAGTGCACATACTCTCCTTCTCGGGCCGGTGGCTTGGGCGTAGCCTCAGTTGCAACTCCTCGCCCAGCTGGGAAGATTCCACTCAGAAAGGGACATTGTGGAGTGGCTGCTTTGGGCTCCAGTCCAAGCTGACAATTCAGCTCTGCTAGCAAAAAAGTAGATGCTATGTTTAAAATTCCATGCACTCCTTTCTAGTTGGTTCAGGATGGAGAGGCAACTTACAGGCAACATGTTAATATTGATTTTAACTTTATGATAAAGCGGTAAACTCACAGACAGTCAATGAAATCTCCTTGTGACCCGATTTCCCTTGAAAGATAAATATATAGGGGTTAGTGGGATAAATCCTCATCTGTGTCCATACCCTGGTCGTGGAAACAGACGCACCGTCATTCACCTGCCACTGGCTGCCTTGCATGGTTTGGAAAAGTAACTTTTGGAGTGACTGTTTCCATGTTAGGTGTCAGTTCAGGTCATTTCAGGTGGCATCATGACAGTGGTTAACTTTTAAATACTTGTCCATGAGTGTGCTCTACCTTAAGCACTGTAAACATCCTGAAACTACCTTTTGCATTTTTTTGTTAAGGTGTAGGAGTTTTGGACAGATGTGCAAGAGACTATTAAATAACTATTTAGGAGTGAATAGGTTTTCTGCAGGAAATATCCAGAAGTCATCACAACAGATCATATTACTTCTTTACACACCCTCCCTCTAAATGGTTAATCATTTCTTCTTCCCAATAACAAAATAGTAAATTGGCCAGCGGAAACTCTTACTGCCTCAGTTGTCTCTTATTTTCCTCCAGACTCAGGTCTCAAAATGAATTGTGCAGAGTTGCTTCACTTTAAATTACTGAAGTGTTACCAACAACACAAGGAGGAACTACATACTCAGTGGAGGTCATTTAGAGACACAAGTAAAGCCTCTAGAGGGTGCCAGAAAGTCTGTCTTCGGTACAGCTTCTGAGAACTTGGTAAACTGAAAGTCTGGCTTCAGAAGATTTCACCATGTTTTTCTTTTTAAAAAGATTTTGGATTATTATCAATCTGATAGCTCTGAAGGAAATGAAACAGTAAAGAGAAAGGAGGGAGTCTATGAGATAAGCCAGCATTCTGTAGATTTGCTTCAAAGCAATTTAGGAAATGAGCTGTTTCGATGTTTTGAATGAAAATGTCACCAGTCATGAAGCCAACAGCACAACTGAATGACTGACCTGGCCCTATTACTTTATAAAGCCACACCCACTCTTCTTGTGAATTTGAGAATAAAAACTGTTATTTGGCCATAAACTTGAGAGAGATTTGCCTGACACTGTTTAGTTAATTATTTCAGATTACCGTGGGCTTACCTCTGCTTGTATATTACATGCAACATTAATATTTTTGATGCAAAGAGAAGAACATTTTTAATATTAAAATATTTCCTACCCCCAGATCTCCAAATATTATCTTTCTTCTTGGCAAGAGCACTTTGAAAGTGGTATCAAGTATTCAGTTTCTAACTACCAACATTTCCGTTTTAATATCGGCTGTGAATGATCTGTGGGAATTTAGGCATCACATTTGAAGTCCCTGGGCCTCCAATTCCTTCTCTCAAAAAATAGTGCAGTTGGCCTCTAACATTACGTGGTATTTGCAGTTTTTATTTTATCAATATAGGTGTAGCACTTTTGATGTACCAGGTATTATTCTGACACATAATTAACTCCCTGAATCCCTGTAACAACCTATGAAGTAGGTAGTAATTTTGTCCATTTTACAGATGAGGAAACTGAGGCACAGAGAGGTTAAGCAGTGTGTCTGCCTCTGTGTGATGTCTGCTACAGACCAAGCTATATACACACAGGGAGGTGGTGGCTCAGTGTTCAGGCTGCTGTAGCAAATTACCATCAACAGGGTGGCTTAAGGAACAGACATTTGTTCCTCACAGTTCTGGAGGTTGGCAAGTTTAAGATCAAGGTGCTAGCAGATCCTGTGTCTGATGAGAGCTAGTTTCCTGATTCACAGACGGCCACCTTTTTGCTCTGTTCTCACATGGCCAAAGCGGTGAGGGGGCTCTCTGGGGTGTCTTTTATAAGCCCCGTTCATGACATCTCCACCCTCAGTTGCCCTAATTATCTCCTAAAGGTCCCACCTCCAAATACCATCACATTAGAAGTCAGGATTTCAACATGTGCATTTTGAGGGGACGCAAACTTTCCGTCCATTGTAGGTGGCTTAGATGGAAACCTCATTCCTGCGTCTAGACCAAAGGTTGGTTTTCCACAAGTCGATGGCTTGATATGGCAGTTGTAAATGTGACCTCTGTCCCTGATTTGGAATTTTTGCGAGTTCCCCCCCTGGCCCCAGCTTCCATTTTCCTGCCTGGTCTTTCCCCAGCATGTCCTGGGCCCGGCTCTCCATGACCAAATGGAATCAGGGGAGGGGTAGGGGCGCACAGGCAGGGAAGCGTCCCCTGCTCCTCAGAGAGGCAGGGATGGCCGGGTTTCTTGGTCTGTCCTGCCAGAGCCAGCCTCGCACTTGAGGTGGTTTCAGCACCTCCTTTTTTACAAGGAATTGAGCTCAGGCAGCTTTCTTTGTCATGAGTTTACGGAAGTCAGGGAACTTTGCAAAAGCATGTTTGCGCTTAGCAGACCTGGGTCTGCAGTGCCTCTGCCTCCACATCTCCAGTGTCACTGTCTTTCCACTGTAACGGCTGGACTGGTCACTGAGCGGGGCCAGCTTTCTCACGGAGCAGCATGTCCGCGCTCAGCCCCAGTGGCGTTCCGGGCCGGATAGCTCTCGGGTGCCAAGAGCCGTCCTGTGCGTGGTGGGATGTTTAGCGCCGTCCCTGGCCTCTGCGCACCAGATGCCAGTAGTGCCCACCCCCCGGTGGTCACAGCCGTGCCCCTCGAGTTTGCCAAGTGTCCCCCTGGGGGTCGGGCTGAGGGGTCACCCGTGGATGAGAACCGCGATGTGGATCAAAGGAGGCTTTTACTGGACCCCCCCCCCCCCACCTCCACCCCAGCAGCTCCACATTTTCCTCTCTGACTTTCTCACCAGGGCCGTCATGATAGTTGTGGTGAACTCGACCGTGACCTCTTTTCCACTCACAGTCATTCTGCCTGTGAGCACCTGCCAGGTGGTCTCAGGCCCCGGCAAGGTCTCCCCAGCGATCCCCAAGTCCTGGCATCCTGAGATACTTAATGCCGATTAAGGGCTGTGTCGAAGGAATTCGACTATGTAGCCTATTTCCTTATTTTTTTTCTCGTTTTGTTTCTAATACCTCTGTATCTCTATTTCAGCACTAGAAAAAGGTATATGCTTGCAGCTGGCCCAGATTGCTTTGTCTCGTCACCCTGTGGTGCACCTCTTGAGCAAAAGCCTTTTAAAAAATACTTTTCTATTGTGGCCACACATACATAATATAAAAATCTACCTTTTAAACTATTTTAAAATCTGCAGTTAAAATGGCATTCTGTCCATTCGCAGTGCTGTAGGACTATGAGTGCTATCTGTTTTCAGAACTTTTTCTTCCTTCCGAAGAGAAGTTCAGTACTAGTGAAACAATGACCCTCATCCCCTGCCTCCCCGCCGGCCCCGCCACCAGCAGCCATCCTACTTCCTGTCTCTGTGAACTTGGCTATTCTAGGCACAGTCAGTCTGCAAGTGGAATCATACAGTGTCCATCCGTTTGTGTCTGCCTTGTCTCATGTAGCATGATGTGTATTGCTGAATATTCCTTTACATGTGTAGACCGTATTTTGTTTATTCATTTGTCTGTTGGTGGACACTTGGGCTGTTGGCACCTTTTGGCTGTTGTGAATAATGTTGCGGTGACACAGGGGTAAATCTCTACGAGGAAGTCCTTTCATTCGGGCCCTTTGGGTCTGTACTAGGTGTGGAATTGCTGGATCATTTGGCAGTTCTGTTTCTTTTGGAGGAACTGCTCTGTGTTTTCCATGGTAGTCACACCGTTTAATGTTCCCACCAGTATTGCATGAGGAGTAACATTTCTTGACGTTCTCTCCAACACTTACTTTCCATTAAAAAAAAAATTGTAGCCATCCTAATGGGTGTGAAGCTGTGTCTCTCTGTGGCTTTAATTTGCATTTCCCTGATGACTTACCTGGTGTTTGAGCATTTTTTTCTTGTGCTTATTGGCCATTTGCATGTCTTCTTTGGAGAAATGCCTATTCATATCTTTTCCCCATTTTTGTAGTTGTCATTCTTGAATTGGATGCTTTCAAAGAACAGATGGATTCCATGGACTTCTTGACTCTGACTATCCAGTTATTTAACATCAAAGGCCCTATTAGTTTGATTTTTTCAGTTTATATGGGTTTCATCCCTCACTTGAACTGGTCCTCTGTCCTAATGTTAACGGTTCCCGTGTGTGACTACCCTGAGGTGGGAATTCACACCAAAATCAGATCACACAGGAACACACGAAGGCTGTCCTGATGCGGAGTCCAGCCCCACATCTTAGTTGTGGTCAGTGTGGTAGAACAGCAGCCCCTCAGGGAGAGTGGCTGTGAGGGGGCCCAGGAGCACCTGCCACGCAGGCATCCCATCTCACTGTGGCTGTGCCTGCACTTGGCGTCGAGCCTTTTTTTATTTGTTAGGGTTTATACCAGCATCGTCTCTCTGCCTGGAACCCAGTTCTCTGTGATGGTGCACGGAACAGCATGGCAGGTCTTGACATGAATCATAGGATACACTTTCCATTTTACGGTGAAAACTGACTAAAATGGAGGTTCATCCTAGTCATTGCTCATAAATGTGAAGCTATCAGAGTTTGAAACTATAAAAACCCAGTGAAACTATCCAGGGACCCTGTGAGCATGGAGAATCTATCTATAATGTCAGCGAGAAGGATGAGGATAAGAATGGGGGAGCGACTTGTCCAGAGGTCACACGTGGTCATCCGTGTCACAGCCTAGTCCGCACACTGGGACTCTGTGCCTGCTGTCCCTCCTTCTGCACGGCTAGTTTCTCTTGGATGATCAAAAGTGACACTGAGGCCCTGCCTGTGGCATGAAAAAAGAAGAAAGTTTGTATCTCCAGCTCTGTGTAGATTCTACTTCTGTTTTTAATATATTCTTACAGGTTGTGAATAGCAGAGTATTTTCCTTGGTTACAGTGTAAGCTGGCATTTTAATAGGCATATTGATTGTTCCGGCTTAGGGTCATGACTCTGCCACTGACTTGCTGAGCGATGCAGGGGTCCGAGTTTGACCATCCGAGACCTGTACAGGCCTTCTAGAGCATAGATATTATTGTTAAATGAGTGAGTAAATGAGGACTCTCCCCGTCTGACCGAGGGCAAAAGTGATCGGTCTTTCAAGTTACTCTCAGCTCTGATACACGATAATTCTAAAAGTGATGACTGTTCATCTCTCTAACAGTAACCTCTAAGTTTCCTGCTGGCGCGACAGAGCATCCCGTTGCTGGAACAGAACTGCCACCTCTATGGAGGAGGAGAGAGAAAATCTTAAATAATCATTAAAGTTCCGATTGGCTGATTATAGTAATCTGAGATGTTCCTCTTCAGTCTGTAATGTCTTCTGTGATTCTGTATTTTCTCCTCCCAAATAAAAACAGAAACAGCAATTATTTCTTGCCTCAAATAATTAGTGGACGTTTCTTTCTGAGATCAGTACAGAGTCTGAGCGAAGGGGCAGTTCTCCTGGCTAGAATCAGCATGACGTAAAATTATCACTGCAGCCTCTCACAAGTGCCTGCTTCTCTGGGGTAACTTCATTTGCTGAAACGATCCCTGGCTTCACCGGATATTTGGCATCAGTTAACCAGCTGGGCATTCTCGGCAAGGTCATTATGCCGTGACAGTCTAGAAGGTGTTCAGATGCGAGCTTGAATCTCAATGACGTGCAAGCTTGTGATATTAAAGCGAGGCTGGGCAGGGAAAATAGAATGCCACATCAAGCGTCTGTCACAATGATAGAGGTGCTCGCAGATAGCCAGGAAAATGGTTACTGCTTATCTGCTGCTCCCGATAAGGTGTCAGGGAGGCAACGACTTGGAGTGAGTTCATGATGACTGGAATCGTGTATGGATCGGGACCGCACAGAGCAGCACGCAGTTATTGATCATTCTGAGGAATCGGAGAGAGGCCTAATGGCACGTGGTCTCTCTCTCTCCCTGCGCATTTCGCATGAGCAGAAGTGTAGCTTAGTACCAGGCTGGCCAAGGAAATATGATCCCTTTGTGGCCAAAGCATTTCCATCTGTCCACAGGGCAAGTGCAGTCGAATATCCATGGTAAACATTTACTTAGCACTTGAGCGTGCCAGGCACTGTACTGCACACCTTATGTACAAAATGTCCCTAAATCCTCCCCATGCATCTCTGAGACGGGCTTTTTTTTCTCGTTTCCCGTATCCCAGACATCAGCTCGGGCCTCCTGGTTGTCACAGGTGATCAACTGTGGCCCATGCTGTTGAGATGTGGTCACCTTCCACCGAACATTCCTGCTGGTTGACTTGCTAAGGCTTCCCCGGAGCCAAGGGCTGCGTCCCCGCAGGCTCGGTGGGTTAGGGCTGACTGTAGCAGCTTGCTGTCGATGCTGTAACAGGTTGCCGGAACTTGAGTGGCTTAAAGCAACACATCTCTTCTCTGGCAGTTCTTGGCTTAGAAGTGTGGTCTGGATCTCCTGGGCTAAACTAAGATCAAGGTGTCAGTAGGGCTGTGTTCCTCTTGGAGGCTCTAGGGGAGACTGTTTCTTGCCCCTCTGGCTTCTGGGGGCCGCCTGCATTCTCTGGCTTGTAGCCCCTTCCTCCAGCTTCAAATCCAGCAATGGGAGGGGGAGTCCTTCTCATGTGACATCCCCTCAGCCTCCTCTTCTGCCTCCTTGATTCACTTTTTAGGACCCTTGTGAGTTCACTGGGATAGTCCAGGATACTCTCCCTATTTTAAGGTCAGCTGATTAGCAACCGCAGTCCTACCTGCAACCTTAACTGCATTTTGCATGAGACAGAAAACACACCGGTGGCGGGGATCAGGGCACAGACATCTCCGAGCGCTGGCGCCTTGCCTCCCGTGGTGCTTCCATCTGGAAGTGGACATCTGCCTCGACTCTTGTCCCTGTTAGTAGCCGTTTATCTCAATCATAGCAGGAGTTTGTTCACTTTATCAGAGGCTGAAGAAGTGGATGAGTATAATACCCCTCTGTCTCCCTTTCTCTCTGAAGTTATTGGTAAATTTCCCTTGTCATCTGGGGATGATTTTGCCCCCAGTTGACACTTGGCACTGACTGGAGATGTTTGTCACAACTAGGGCAGGTGGGGTGGAGCCACTGGCATCTAGTTTATAAAGTCAAGGGATGCTGTTAACATTCTTCAGTGCACAGGAGGGCCCCCAACCCCACAGCAAGGCGTTATCTGACCAAGAGGTTAGTAGTCCCGTAGTTGAGAAACTGCTGAAGACTGTGTGGGTGCATGGCGGATCTAGGAGAGGGCCCGAGTGCCAGTGCCAGGTCTGCCAGACGGCCAAGAAGGGGCTGAGTCCCGTAAGCTGAGCTCTCATTGCAGGGAAGAAAAAATGCACTTCTAGATAAACTTTCAACTTTTCCTGGTTATAAGATTGACATATTTGTTTCCCATGAATCATATTTAGAGGATTTGTAATATCCAAAAGTGCAGTGCTCTGCCTGTGTTCGCCATGGCTGCACTCCATTTCTTGGTAGCGCAGTGATGGTTTCTACCATATGACTACAGGTAGACATTGTGAAGAAGGGCAGCATCACTTGTCTGACTTTAAAATTAAATGACTGTTTGCTTCTGTGGACTAAATCTTTTTTTCCTGAGCTGAATGTCATCAAAGGCCCTTGGTGGTGGTGTCAGCTCTTGGGGCCATACCCTTCATTTGGGAGGAATGTCTTCCTGTGATTCATGAAGGCAAATCAAGTCAAGGAATAACTAAGAGGTGGAAATGCTGACCTGAGCAGTGCAATAAAAAATAGCCAGCATTTATGATCCAGTTATGGTGAACCAATGCAGAAGACTGCAAACTATGGAAAAAAATCAGAGTTCTGATCTATGTGGACCACACGTTAGACGTTAGATAAGTGGATGTTAGCCCTCGGTGTACTTCTGTGATCTCAGATAATCATCATTCCTGTTTCTTAGAGAATGTTGGAGGCAATTCTAGAATTTGGAAATGTAAAACCATCTTTTGTCCCAGACAACTGTAAATAAGACTATCATTCATTGTGTGTTATCGTCTATGTAATATGTTGCCGTCAGAGATGTGATTATAATATTCTCAGATTTAGTTTGGACGGAAGTGGTGCTTTGATGGAAGAAGCGAAGTATGGATGGTGATTACAATTTTATGCTGACAATGTACTTCTAGCTCTTTGATGTTCAATTTAGTATCAGCCTTGTTTGTATCACCTTCTAAGTTTTAAAAAATGGACTGACGGTATTTATAAAGGAGTTTCAGAACCATTAAGGAGGCTAAAAATCGGAGCAGTTGTTAAGTTGAGCTTCCAGTGCTCAGATTTTATTATTTTCATAAAAAATCAGCGCTAGAAAGAAAGAGCTTCCCTCCCTCCTGCTTCTCCCTGTGACACATTCACAAGCGCCTATTGTCCTTATAATTGAATTTACTGCTGGAAGTTTTTAATAATTCCATTGTCCATGGTAGTATCCTTCCATGTAATGCTTTTACCGGTGAAAAATAATTGGTTTGGAAGCTAGGAAGGCCATTGTGCTTGGGATCCTGCTGTGATAGGTCTGGCTCCATAATTTGATTTATTCCCATTGAGTAAAATCCTTTGAGATCGACAGCTCTCAGTCTCTGAAAGAGAATATTTTCCAGGATATACCATTTAGGCTAAGAAACATCAAGTGTTTGGCAATCAACAGTTTTATTATTGAATATTTATTTGCCTAACAGTGTGCTGGGTACCATGAAGAATGTGCCTGGACATCAATATATAATCTATTCTTTTTAAGATAAACTGTTCAACTTCATTAGAAAGATACATTTTAAACATGTGAACTTTTTTTTTTGTCAGTTTCAGGGTTAAAGAAGAAATGTGAAAATAGATAGAATTAGGTTGCATTGCTAAAATCGGGAGTGATGGACAATACAGAGCTTCCGTATCATGTCTGAGTTGCACAACTGAGCCTTGACAGTCTAACTAGTCTTCATATTTTAGCCCGAATTTTTCTTTTGAATGGGATAGAGAAGACTTTTTTTTTTTTTGGCCTGTGTCTTCAAATGATATTCGCTCTACTTCATTTGTATTCAATTTTGATATTCAATTTAACATCAGCCTTGTTTGTATCACCTTCTGTGTATTAGAAAATGGACTGATAATAAATATAAAGGAGTTTCAGAACCATTAAGGAGACTAAAAATTGGAGAGTTGGCCTTGTCAAAGGGAATGGATTGAAGTGTAACCAAGGAACACTGTTCCGATAATTATGATAAAATGAAGTCTCCTTTTGGGCAGAAGGGTGGGGAGTGAGAAAGAACAGGAAGTAGCAGGAATATGATTCTTATATTTTTAGTAACTCTTCAGAATGTCGCCTTTTAGGATTAGAAGGTAATTCATTAAAACTTTTTTTTAAACACCTTTATTGTGGTGTGATACCTGTAAACTACACAGATTTCAGATGCACACTTTGATGAATTTTGATTCATGTAGACACCAGTGAAACCACTACCACGATCAAGATAGCTAACGTTTCCATCCCTTCCCAAGAGGTACAAATTTCGAACTCCCAGTTTATCCTTTCCCACCCCCTTTACCCCCTGGTAACTATAAATTTGTTCTCTATATCTGTGAGTCTGTTTCTGTTTTGTAGATAATGTTCAGTTGTGTCCTTTTTTTTTTTTTAAAGATTCTACTTATAATTGATATGATATGATAATATGGTATTTTTCTTTCTCTTTCTGGCTTACTTCACTTAGAATGACAATCTCCAGGTCCATCTATGTTGCTGCAAATGGCCTTATTAGATTATGTTTTATGGCTGAGTAGTATTTCAAACAATGCTATTTAGATTGTGATTTGCAGTGGAGAGATTTCTGAAGACACTGTCTTTAAACTTTATCAGTAAAAAAAAAACTTACGTTTTGTTGAGAGAGAAATTCTACTCTTACAGGAAAATTTAGGCAGACTTTGTGCTGTGCTCCATATTTACAATACTTACGGGGATGTAATGTTTTACATGAGATCTTGGATTAATGGGATTTGCCAGTCTTCTTCAAGAACTATTATATTTAAATGTCACGTCACCGTAGGTGAGGTTACTGCTTGAACTAAACCAAATTAAAAATTTAATTGATACCTAAATTACCTGGTTAGCTTCTTTATAAATGTGTTATAAGGTAAACCATAGCACTTGTTAAAAAAAATAAAAAACAACCTACTGACCTCTGGCTTCCATAGGATGTAATTGTTACAAGCAGTAAAGTTATGTATGTTTTCTACTTTTTCGTATTGTGTAAACGGAGCGCACCTTATATGCATCATAGAATTTTATATATAGTTACCAGAAATCCAATTTAAATTCTAAAACAGTAAAATTTACAGATGACCTTAAAAGTACTTAGTTCTGAAAAAGAATTGGTTATACACCTCTTGTTAAACTGATTACTGATCATGTGTCTTTTGAAATGCTGCGGAATGTTATTTTTAAAACAATAGCATTCACAGCCGTTCTCTAAAATTCGCTGAGAATGGAATTGCCCAGTAAAGGTAATTACATGATTGATGAGTGGTTGAAACATTAGTAAATCTGCAGAAAGCAGTTGCAGAGAAGGAAGTGTGAGTGCTGTTTTGTTTAGAATATATAATGCTTCTCAACAGAAGAATCGAACATTAGATGAAAACATTTTTATAGCCAGTAAATCTTGGTTACAAAACATCCCTGTGTAAAAAAAAATTGTGATTTATTACGAATACACCATCTATGCATTCATATTCTGTAAGGATTCAGAAGAACCCCAGTACTGTAGAATACTTAATGAAATCACTTGCTGGTTAATGCCAGTGTGAGTGAGCAAATACAGTAGAGGAAGAACACTGCTTAAAAAGTAAGCTTTACAGCCAGAATTGGTTGCAAGAAGTAGCAATTTTTTTCATTCTCAGTACTTCTGCAGTTTCTATTTTCGTGGGAAATTGAAGTGGAGGTGCTGAAATACTGAGAGAACCACTGTTCCTCGGGCATTTCCTAGCAGATTAGAAACCCAGGATGTATAAAGTGGAGTCCAGCTTCTGAATGAAGCTGCACCTCAAATTTACTGTCCAACAAAGTTGTTGAGTTTTTACATTTTTTATCATAGCATAAACCAGTTGAGTTAGAAAAAGTTTCGAGATTTAACCTGATTGATTTTGATTCATAAGATGAACCAATGCATGATTGACTTCTGCATAAATATAGAGGTACAATTTAAACTACACTAATTTTTTTTTCTTATTGTGATAATTCCTTGCATAGATGGCAAATAAAAGACTTGGGGAGAATCTGCCTGTCTGTTTCTGGTAGTAACTACATTGTGCTTATACTGTGGTAAGGGAAGATATTGAGGACAGAGTATTTAATACAAAATAGTTATACCATCTGCCCTCATGGTGCTTGGTCTTAAGGGGAGGCAGGTTTGCTGCTGAGATAAAGGCAAAGTGGGGAAAAAAGCAGGATGCTGGGAAAGAGAATATTGGACAAAGGCTGGTGTTGTATGAGGCGCACTTAAGGAACAGACATATAGGTGCGTCTACAGAATGAGCAGTAGTTATCAAGGGTAAGAGTGGGAGATAGAGACTTCTGGGAGGAGAGCATGTGCAAAGACCCTGGGGCAAGAAAATGCATGGACCTTTCTGTGAATTGAAAGAAGGCCAGTGATGGGAACCAGTGGACACCTTCCAGGTCTATGTAGAGATGTGGAGGGGGCCAGGTCGTGTGAGAACTTGATTTCTTCTGGGAACTGGTAATTTATTCTTCCTGTAATAATTCCATGAATGGTCACTGGATCTGATGACTGATAGGAAGACGTATTGATTATTATTGTCATTGTTGTTTGGTACATCTTTTTCTCTTTTGTTTTTCCGGACTTGTAGCTGTAGGAAGATATACATGTGGGACTTAACTCATGCAGAGATAGCGTGAACTACAGTACCCCGCCCCGTGGGTCAAGTATAATACCTATGGCACAGAAATGAACTGCTTCAGTTACTTGTCGGGAGGAGACTTCCGTGCTAAAGGAATGTGAAGATTCCATACCGGCGTGGAGCTTGGGCTGCGTCTGAGCAGACAGTCCTAAGGGAGATACTCTTGCAGGGGTCCAGAGTGTGGGTCTGGGGTCAGGCTGGATTCCAACACCGATTAGCTTTGTAACCTTGGAGACACTCAAGTCTTAACTGTGAAACGGAGACCATCACTGAGTCTGCTTCATTAAGTGTTTCAAATAAACAAGGCAGGGCTTGTAAAGCATTTAACCCAGAGGGCAGCGTATGCAACTAAGCTTGCTGGAGTATCAGCCATTGTTACTGTTGCTGCTCTGCTGTTTTTCTTTTATTGTTATTTGATCAAGCTGGCAGCAAGAAGGGTGGACAGGCACAGCGAAATTAATGCTTTGAAGGCTAAGAACAGGCATCCATGCTAAATAGATCAAGAAACTGGATACAGAATTCCTGTAGAGGCCTGCTAGTAGGTAAGATGAGAAAAATAGGACACATTTTGATATTTTATTTTTTGTATTGAAACCTTACACTTGCAACTCTGGGTTTATTCTCTCTACAAACACTTCAGGTTTTCACTGTCACACAAGTGTCAGTCCCCTCACTCCATTCTGTCAACTGTGTATTTAACTACCTGTAGGATTGTGGGGATTGCTTTGTGGGCATCTGCGTTGACGTCACCGTGTTACTGAGTCCAAGATAGTACTGCTCACTGCACGACAGTCCAATAAATTGAGAAACAAGCTGTTGGGGCAAGGAATAGTGACTTTATTCAGAAAGCCAGCAAATCAAGAAGATGGTGGACTAGTGTCTCAAAGAATCACCTTGCCTGGGTTGGGATGCTAGTGTGTTTTATAGAGCAAAGAGCAGGAGGTGAGGAGGTAAAGTGAAAAAAGTGTGAAGTTGTTGCAAATATGTCCTGGTTCTGGCCAGACTCCAGAGGGGATGTGTTAATTTTTTCTTTCCTGCAGTCATTTACAGGTGTCCCTGGTCAAGATGTGTCCTGTGAACTGAAGTAAAGATATTTTGGCTTAACACTCAGGCTTGGGAGACAGGGTTCCTGGAGATGGGCGATTACATACACTTCAAGCTATAGGCAACCCAACCCCCCTTTAGTGATTAACTTGTAGCAAAAGCCATAGAATGCAAAGGTTAAAGTAAAAGAAACAGATCCAGTACAGAGTCAGATTTGTTCTTCCCTGTTACAATTGTAGGGAAGTATTCAGTAAAACCAACCATGTCACCTGTTTATGTCATTATTATATAGTATCCAGGCTTGTTCTAGAAAACGTTTAAGAAGGCTTTTATGGATAAATTAGTAATAAGGAAGATCTAATTAAAATTGAAGGGAGACAAATGAACTTATTTGCAAAACAGAGACAGATACACAGACATAGAAAAGAAACTTATGGTTACCAGGAAGCAAAGGGTGGATGGGGAGAGATAAATTGGGAGTTCGGGATTTGTAGATACACACTACTACGTATGAAATAGGTAAACAACAAGGTCCTTCTGTGTAGCACAGGGAACTGTATTCAATACCTTGTAATGGCCTATAATGAAAAGGAATATGAAAAAAAAAATTGAGGGAGACATGAGTGGGCAACAA
Organism: Camelus ferus; assembly: GCF_009834535.1. NCBI lineage: Eukaryota > Metazoa > Chordata > Mammalia > Artiodactyla > Camelidae > Camelus > Camelus ferus. Next base: position 8,605,417 of record NC_045698.1, on the reverse strand, counting down.
GCAGGAGCACATCTTGTATAAAGTTGCTTTAGACAAGGGTGCATAGCTGGGTTTGAGCCACAGTGTCTGTAATTTCGTTGTCATATTGTTTTGAGGCTGTAAGTCCAGCCACCCAGAGCAAGCCACAGGGAGTCCCAGACTTGGTGTGGGCCCCAAGCAAACACGTGTTCCTCAGGAATCCACGTGTGTCCCATCAGAAAGTTCTGTGCCCTCCAGCCTTGTGCTGGCCATGAGTAGAAGGGCCTTGGCAGCCTTCTGTGGAGCCCACGCGGAAGGTTTATGTTGAAGCTGTAATCCGTTACAGTGTGTCTTCTTCCTTTTCCTACGCGCTTATGTACTATGTCAAAACACGTAAGAGAGCTGACTGGCGTCAGTTCCCTTGAATGGAGATGATGTTCTTTCTTGAACAGCATAGGTAGTCAGTGATTAAATACGTACATATGTGGCTTAGCTCGGATTTACTGAATATGACACTAAGTGTGTTAACCTATACTTACGTGTATATTAGTTCTTATGTTTAATGACCCTAAAGATACTCTTATGAGTCAAGAGCTTTTATTATATGTTATTCTGGGTCCGGTTGACAAGATTTGCATTACTCATTAGAACATAAGTATAAACTCACTGGCAAAGGGTAATCGGATCATAGGATTCTTCTTTGCACCATCCTCCCCGGCAATTCCACGCACCAGGAAGAGTCCCTTTTCTGTGGCAGGCAAGGACATGCTTCCCTGACTGCTGCCCCCCATGTACACGTGCATCTCCGTTTCCCTCACAGATCAAGTATGTTGCTGCCCCTGTGCCTTTGCATCTGCTGCACGTGCCTTCACAAACGTCTTGACGGAACGTCACACCTTGATATGGCTGGCTTGTCCTTATCTTGGGCTCTTCAGAAATCTCCTCCATAGGGGAGCTCATTTCTGTATCTGTTTTCTTATAGACAATTTAAATGAATCATACGAGAGTAGAGAACATTGAAATACGAACACATATGTTTTTAATGTTTAGAGTGAACTTTAGAATTTAGGAGTCCAACCCTGCTGTTGGTAGGGCTTAGACATCATGGGGGTGATGTTTAAGTACAGATATCTAAAAAAGGATGTGGACATTTTAAAACACACATTCTCAAATCAACTAACTGGACGTGGCTTTATCACTGTAATTTCAACTGTATAAATGGATTGTTTGGGAATTTGATAAATTTGAGAATAAACCATCTTACATAATATTAAAGGGGTTCCCATAATCGTGTTTCCACTTTGGTTTGACTCTAAAGAGCAGAGATTTTGGTTTTGTTTCTTGTGCAAGTAACTCATATAGAGCTCAGGTTTATTCCAGTCTGAGTGTACATTTTAGATGCTTTATACATAGCTCAGTTTCAGCTACATTGTCAGTAAACCTGGGACCATATTTGACTCACACAGTAATTCAGTAATTCACCCTGTGGATCCAGTCACTGACGCCCTCATATCCTCTGTCCTAACTGTGCTTTGTGGTTTTTACTTCCATTTCATCCTCATCTCTTCCCTTTTTCTTCACAGTAGTCTATTCGTCAAATCTCTGTCCAGCCCCTTTCCTCTCTGCACCTCAGATTGCTCCTAAACTATCATCCTGAGCTGAGTTTGATGGATATAGAGAAACACAGCCTTTCCTGAAAGCCTTCAACAACTTGGTACTGAAAAAACTAAAGACCAGACCCCTCAGGAATGACACTCAAGTCCCATGTCCAGCGGCATGTCCAGCCTCCTCTCCAAGAACATCCTTGCTCCCTCTGCCCTCCTGCCACACCTGACCAACTGTGCTTGTCATCATTCCTTGCATGTTTAATCTTCCAGAACCTTCTTCAGCCCCTTCTTAGTTGAGACAGCAGGAGCTTCTTTGGCTTTTGTATTTTTGTTAGTCTTTTTGCATCTGTAGCTCATAATGTTATAACCCCCCAGGGGACAGGCCCACATTTTATTCTTCTCGTCTTTCCTGGTTTACAGGGTGACACGTAGCTTTGGCCTGGTGGATATCGGTGAGTTGAAGAGTTTGTGTGCTGCCAAGCCACATGCAATTTTCCCATGAATACTACTTACACGCAATGTTTTCTAAAGACATTTGCTTGCAACCAAGCACTATAAACTAGTTGCCTAGATAAAGCAGTGGAAAGTCAAGTTCAATCCTCCGTCAGTATCTTTTCTTCTCTTTTGGGAGTTGCTGGCTTAGGGCAGTGGCTGTCAGACTTTGGCGCATGTCCCTATCATCTGGGGGCTCATTATAACTCAGATTGCTGAGTCCCAGACCCACAGTTTCTGATTCATTAGATCTGGGCTGAGGCCCAAGAATGTGCACGTCCTCCAGGCTGCCAGCTGATGTGAATGCTGCTGTCCCAGAACCTCCCTGAGAGGACCTCAGGGTCAGGGTGACCAGGAACCGCTGTCACTCTGTCCTGAAGTTACTGAGTCAGAGAATGCTCACTCTGTGGATAATCTTAACAGCAGAGTGTCAAGTCATGTATATTGCATGCATATTTCAACATACCCCCTGGCTTTAGATTTTCTTTGTTTCTCCTCCTGATGAGAAGCTGCTTCCCCACCTCCTCTCCTCTGGCCTTTACTTAATTGGCAGGAAAATGCTTTCCCTCGTTGGATGCATACATTGAACTTTGTTCTGTTTGTTTCCCCACGCATGGTTGCCCAGGAGAATTCCTTGGTCGAGCACAGGTCTTCTCAGAGCTCCATGGGTGGTGGCTCATTTAATCCTCACGATAAACCAAGGGATTGTCTCCATTTTTCAGATGAGGGCAGGTCAGGCAATTGGTCCAAGGCCGTGTACACAGTGAAGGTAGGTGAACCAGGGGTTGAACCCAGGATGTCTCGCTCCGGAGCCTGGGCACCTCTGGCCTCTTTCCAGGTGAAACACGATGCCGTTGTCCTTGTCTCAGCCTGGGGCTTGATGCCTTCTCCTCAGATCCTTTTGGCATCTCTAGTTAATCCCTCGTTTAAGGCTGCCTTCTGGGCACCATAGGATTTCTATGCTCGAATGGGAAAGCCCAAGTAACCATCACTCTTTAAGGAACTGTGTCTTAATCAGATTTATTTGGTTTGTGAGTGCAGCTGCACATTACAATCACAGTGCATTTTTATCACGTGGTTTATGAAAAATGACCGCACACGGCAAACGGCCCAGTGCAGAGGGAATAGTGGGTCTTCTTATCGTGTGATCTTGCACTTTTGAATTTATTGTGTTTTACATGCATCATTGTATTTGGTCTTAAACATTAAAACAAACAAACAAACAAACTGTGAAACATTATCCTGATTTGACAAAGAAGGAACTGAGTCTCTGGGAAGTTGAAGACATTCTTCAAGGGATCCAGGCTGGAGATGGTGATAACCGACATGTACATGATATTTCAAGCCACCAGACTGGATAAGATTCCCCCCAGAAGTGGGTGTAAATGGAGAAGAGGACGTAGGACCGGCGAGCCCGGGGGCAGGTGCTATTGGGAGGTCAGGGAGAGGAGGGAACAGCAGAAGGGTGACAGGCAGTGGCCAGTGAGGTGGGAGGAGAGCCAGTGGAGTCTGATGTCCCTGAACAAGATCAGTCAAGACCTTAGTTGTGATGAAAGCTGAAGACACTGTTGGCAGATGAAAGAAAGCAGGCCTGAGCATTGACTGTGAGCTTAGCAAAGGGATGGTCACTGGGGCCCCTGGCCAAGGTGGTTTTGATGGAGTGATGCGAGCAAAGCTGAATGTGGTGTTTCCCATAGAATGGGAGACGGAGCGGAGGTGCGGGCGCAGGTGGATGCTCCTCAGAAGCTTGTTTTCTCAGTTTCCAATTTGGAGATGCCTTGAATCGGGTTCCCAGATTGGAGTGTGATTTGATTATCTGGGGGGAGATTCACAAAGAACACAAAAGACATTGAAAGATAGATATAGAGAAACAGACAAGAAACAGAGAAAGAAAAGAAGAAAGTAACAGAAAGATCACGGGAGCAGGGTGGGATTTTCAGCTGTGAAAGTGCACAAGGGCAGACACATTATCAAATCAGTTTCCTCTTGTTCATCTCCAGCCCCCCTGTTTCTTCCTGATGAAGTAGCAGTTGGGGCTTCTGTGAACAGGTAATTCAGATACAGGTTTGTAGCCTTCCATTACTTTTGTCACCTGCTTCAGCTTCAGATGTATACCAGAAGCCATTTCCAAAGGGTCAGTGGAATTCCAAGATCTAGGAAAGACTGTTGGCAAACCCCATTTAAATACAAGTTTTGAGGTTTAAAAATTTAAGTGTCGTATCTTCTCACTAGATATGTATGTTTAACTTGGAACTATCTGGGTCACCTCGGTGGTGCGTGGAGCATCTAATGTTAGTTTCTCTGACTCGTGAAATTGCCACGGTCTCTTTTCAGAAAAGGGGGCCGTCAGCGGTTTCCTTGGTGTGATGCGCTACACACGGAGGTGCCCCATGTTTACTCAAGCGAGTTTCCTAACAATATCTCCCTCAGTTTTCTATTGATTCTTGTTATTATCTGTTTAGCCATTAGACCATCGCTACTGTCGAGGGAAGAAAATAATGGTTTAGAGTTGTACAGATCAACTTTTATCTGTCACTATTGAACAGGGACACCATTATTATTTTTTTTCTAATTTGAAGAAATGTCCTTTTCTCTTTAACTGCTTTTAGGCTTTTAAATACCACCTTTGATTATAACAAATGGCTTTGCAGGGAGCATTTTGAGGTTAGTTGCTGGGCGATGTTCTTGGGGCTGGGCACAGGACCGTTCGTTGCCCACGGTGGGACACTGAAAAATGTGAAGTTAATAACTGAAAGCTAATGAAGGGAAAGGTTAGAGGAAAGGAAGAACAGACAATGAATAACACTGGACACAGTGAGGGAGGGAGCAAGGCAAAGATCTGTAAGCTAATTCTCAATGTGTGGAGGGGGAAAAGATGGAGATGGAGAGGGAAAAGTTAGTGGCTGACTTGAGGTAGAAGGAGAAAATGTACCATGACTGTCTGACTAGAAAATCATACTCAGAAGCTTTTACTTACCTTTTCTGGAAAGCAAACACTGCATTCAACTGCCCTCCGACCTAACCAATTTATCTACCACTGACAAAAAGTATAAATAGCTTGTTCTGGCTAGGTTTTTGGATATTGAGACTTCGATTTTTTTCTTTTTTTTTTGAGATTACTTTTACCATCAGCACCGTCTGAAACATATTGTGTTTACCAAAATCACAAATGGAATTGTTCATTGCCAAAATGGAGAGCTGGCAGCAACACAGAGGCCAAGCGAACTCCCAGAAAGTACACACACTCTGGCAGGTTGATTCAGAACTGCAGGAGGAGTTCAGTCATGTGAAGATGTCCTGGTTAGACTCTGTTGAATGACTTTAACAGTAGGATCACACAACAGGCTCTGTGTTGATGAACAAGGTGGCAGAGAGCCAGCTGCTCCTGCTGACTGTGGACGGATGGGACCAGCTACCATCAGGCTCCAGAGCAGACTCAGGAAATTCCCTTGAGGAAGAACTACAGCTGAGAAAACAGAGGACCAGCTCTTTCAAATATGCAGAGTAAAGACTTTTCTTCTCCAGAAAGGTAGAGTTTAGGCCAAGATCTTTTTGATGACATTTAAGTGTCATTCTAATAAAAGGAATCAACTCCATGATGAGCCATGTGTACAGATAATCTGTTACAGTTTATCCTTGAAGATTTCATTTTCATTGGGAACTGTATTCGTGAGGATTCTGTTTATACACATCTATCTATAGAAACATATATATTTACACATCTCTAGAGAGCTTTATCTGTCTATCTATCTCTAGAGATACATGTCTATCTGTCTCTATGGAGAGATTTAATTTAAGGCATTGGCTCATGTGAGCAAGTTTGCAGCTTGAAAATTTAGGTGAGACTTGATGTCGCTGTCTTAGACCACTTGGTCTGCTCTGACAGAACACCACCGACTGGGTAAACAAATTGATTTCTCTCAGTTCTGGAGGCTGGAAGTCCAAGGTAAGAGTGCCAGCCGGGTCAGGCTGGACCCTCTTCCCCATCTGTCTTCAGACTGTTTACTTCATGTAAACAGGGAAGCTTGAGGTATTTATTTACTTTATAAATAAGCAGTATCTTTCAACTATTTTTAAGAAAATCTATCTCGGATAGTACAAAGGATTATACCTTTCAAAGAGAAACTTATTCTGAAATGCGAGGCAAATGTATGAGTGAAATACTGTAATCTTAGATTTGTACCCACGTGCTGTTCTTCATCAGTGCTCAGTAGCAGAACAGATTTGAACAAAAGAACTACCATTATTTTTAGAAAAAAATTACATTTTTACATTAATAATGTTGGCCTCCTTTCTCATTCCCCAGCCCCGTTTCTTCTGTCAATTTAATTACTTAAAATGTACAGCGGGATAACACTAGTATTCATAAAGTTCATAGAGTTGGATATTTGGTAGAAATAATGCAGGTGAAACTGTGCTTTCTGCATGAATGAGAAGCTGATTGTCAGTAGCTGTCTTACTGCCAATCTACTACCTTAGAATTTCATATCTAGGAAATATGTTTGTCTTTACAAAACAAAATATGTTCATCATTTTTAATTTGACATAAAATTGAAGCCTACATTTTCCACTTTATGTTTCTCATTTCCTTGGAGTTTTCGGCAAAGTGAAGTGAAACATTCTCCGTGTTAATGATCTCTTGTCTTTGAATGTAGAATGTGAGTGAAAATTCTTAGCTAATCTTTGTACCTGTATCCTCCCCCTGAGCAGCTCGGTGTATTTTATAGCTTATATCTTATCACCAGACTTCTGGAGAGAGAGACATGACAGTCTAGTTTGGCTGTTCCAACCCCGCAGGGTCTTGGTTTTCTGCCTTGGCCATCCTGGGTTGCTGGCCATGGATGGAAAGTGGTCCTGGGGTCATAGTTTATTTTCTTCTCTATTTCCTGATGCACCAGTCTGGACATATTATTGCCTCTTCCTTGAAGGACTTTACTAAAGGCTACAAGAAGCATCTGGCACCCCCTGCCCCACTGCCCTACCTGACCAAGTCATCTGAACCGCCAGGCCCGAGGTCTGAAGCACACAGACAGGAGTTTGATAGCTGTCTTGCTACAAAGAGTGAGTACCTTCCTTTCTAGTCAAAGGCAAAGCATCCTCAATACATACACTGTCCCTGCAGATCACCCAGGTCTGTTTCTAGGCATCCCTGACGACTGGAAGCAGGTTTCTGATTAGTTGGGACTCCCTTTGCAAATCACAGCAAGCCGACTTAAATTGGCTTAATGGGGGAATTGATGGGGTTTATTGACTCTCACAAGTAAGAATGCTACGGTTTTGACTCATCCAGGCACTCTGCTGCTCATGACACGTCTCTCTCTGTCCACCGCTTAATTCTGCTCTCTCCTTTATTGTCTCCAGCAGGCTCTTCACACGTAGGGTCAGTATGCCAGTGGGGGGTCCCAACTTCACGCTCTGGCAGGTGAGCACTCCAGGAAGAGTGTGCGCTTCTTCCTAGTGGTTGCTGAAGACTCTGTAAGAATCGAGCTGCTCGGTTCAGCTCAGGTCTCCTGGGAGCAATCCTGGCCAAGAGGATGAAATATTCTGAGCGAGCAGACTTGGTTCAGGATTCAGTCACACGACAGGCCCACTGCATGTACCAGAGGTCCCTCACAGCGCCCGGAACCTCTACAGTAGAGACACAGATGTGGAAGCTGTTCACAGTAGCAGCTTTGGGTGTAGAAGAGATGGCTGAGCAGAGAGCATGGAGCATGCAGGCAATAGGACTGAGGTGGTTCAGTGCTCAAGGATCAGGTGGGGAAGGATAAGCTCACAAAGAATAAGACAGTAAGACCAGACAGGAAGGGGAGGGAAACCAGTAGGATGGGGTGGGGTGTGCCCTTGAAGCTGAGAGTTTCAAAGGGAGCATTTTAGGGGCATCTTTTGCTGCCGGTGGGACATGGAGCGGGTTAACGTGTGCACAGTGGGTTTAGCGGCATGGTGCTGACCCGTGTCATCAGCAGAAGCCGTGCTGGTGGAGTGGGGTGGGGGCCCAGGTAGAAGGGGGCCAAGCAGGAATTCACGCCCTCTGTCTGTATCAGGGTTTGTAATCACTGCTGCAGTTACATTCATTCTAGGAAGGAATGAGGATGAGCTTAGCAAGTCCTCAGAGAGTTTCTGCCGGGTGAAGGCTGTCCTGTCTGTAGGAGGTCAGTTTGGCCATCGGTAAACAAAGTTGGAGGGAGATGGAGTCATCCTGTGGCACAGAAAACTCAGAAAGTGTCACACCCCACCAGTCACTTCCAAGTTCATTTTTTTTTCTAACCAAGATCATCACACAGTCTATATTAATGCTGTTAATTTGAATTTTATTTATTTTATAATTTGTATTTATTTTATCACTTTAAAATGTCTGTGTGTAATTGCTGTCAATTTAAGAACCTCGTTGCATATTGATTGGTATGTCTATTCTTAGGTGACTTTTCAAAAATGTACTAGAAAACTGGATGCTCTTTTTTTTTTTCTTGGAAGACATACCATTTCAGACCAGGTTAGGTTTTTTTCTCTCCTGCAGAACCTAACAGTGTTTGAACATAAGGAAGCAATTTGGTAAATAGTTTACTGTTCAAGTAGAAGGAACAGAAGGCAAAATTTTGCCTTGCACAGGGTGAAATCTGTGGAAGTTCTGTGTAGAAGCAAGGAAAAGTTTTCATCACTGTGATAATCTTGATTCTCATTGATATCTTAAAATACAGTAAACATAAGCACTGACTCACTTTTTTTTGCCATGTTTTTGTTTTTATTTACTTTTCAGTCAGCAGGGTGGCCTGGAGTAAGTGAGGAATAATTACAGCAGTTTTTTTTTTTAATTGTTGTTGGCCTTAACTCACTTTTTAAAAAAAAATATTTTTTATTGAAGTGTAGATGATTTTCAATGTTAGTTTCAGGCGCATAGCAAAGTGATTCAGTTAGACAAATATGTACTTTGGTTTTTAGATTCTTTTCCATTATATGTTATTACAAGAAATTGAATATAGTTCCCTGTGCTATACAGTAGGTCCTTGTTGTTTATCTGTTTTATATATAGTAATGTGTATCTGTTAGCATTAACTCACTTTTTTTTTTTTTACAGAATTCTAAACAATGGCCAGCTTTTTGCATAATCACTACTGTGGTGGAAAGATTTTTTTAATCTACTACTTGACAGTGTAATCCACAAGTAATTCATTAAGGGACGTGTCTGTGTATACATTGCCACATACATATACACTATTCATTAAAATTTTCAGAATCTATTTCCAGATTGTTTATTTCTAATCACCCTTTCAAACCACAGCGACTTTGCCATCTGCACAGCAAGAGGCAAACATTTGATAAATAGTTCTTTGAAATGTGGAAAATGTCACTGTACTTGTGTTTTCTTCAGGCTGACGACATATGGCATATTTCTAATTTTTCCACTGGGATTTCTTTCTCAATGACTGACAGACATTTGATTTTAAAACACAGCGAAATTCTTCTGGTAGAAATGATAAACACTTTTTATATAGCCTATTCCTGTTTTGAATTTTTAGTTTTTAATGTTTGATTAAGCATGTTCACCAGTTTGCTCTTGCATTTTGTTAAGTTAGCCTTATTTAAGCATTTGCTTTTTAAAAAATTTTTTTTGGGGGGAATAGTAATTAGGTTATTTATTTATTTACCTTTTAATGGAGGTACTGGGGATTGAAACCAGGACCTTGTGCATGATAGGCACACACTCTACCACTGAGCTATACCCTCCCCCATGCTCCTGCATTTTGAATTACACATCTCTCTGTTGGCCATTCATTCATTCTTTCAACAAACCATGGTGGTTTATGGCCATACTGTGCTACACTGTATTTTAGGTACTAGGGGTGAATCAGTGTATAAAATCAAAGTCTCTTTTTTCAAAGGGCTTATTTTTAAGATGCTCTGATTGCATTTAGTTTTTCTGTTTATGCTTTTGTAGACCAGGTGCAATTTTAAGGGATCTAAACATTAAACATAGTGATAAACACCCCCTTGAAAATCTTTTTTTCTTAGCTTTTATATACTATTGATTTTACTCAGATTTAAACTTTCCACTTTTGTTTATAAATATCAAGTCATAGTTTGTCTTACTTACCATATTAGTTTTCTAGGGCTGTTGTAAGAAACTACTGCACACCAGGTAGCTTAAATAATAGAAATTTATTATCCCAGACTTTTGGAAACAGAAGTCCATGATCGAGGGTATCCTGCTCGGGGCTTCACGGGAGAATCTGTCCTGCATCTCTCCTATTTACCAGTGGTTCCTGGCAACCTTGGCATTCCTTGGCTTCTACTGTGTCACCCCAATCTCTGTCTTCATCTTCACTTGGTGTTCTCCCTGTGTGTTTGCCACCTCTTCAAATGGTGCTCCTTTGCAAAGGACACCAGTCACATTGGATTAGAGGCTCACCCTACTCCAGGGTGATCTCATCTTGATTAATTACATCTTGCAACAACTGTATTTTCAAATAAGGTCACATTTTGAGGCACTAAGGGTTAGGACTCAACAAGTGGATTTCATTTGAGATTTACAGATGTTAGCCACTATATATAAAAATAGACTAAAAAAACAAGTTTCTGCTGTATAGCACTGGGAACTATGGTCAATATCTTGTAATAACGTTTAATGAAAAAAACATGAGGAGGAATATGTGTATGCATGTGCATGACTGGGACGTTGTGCTGTACACAAGAAATTGACACATTGTAACTGATGGTACTTCAGTAAAAAACACACAGAAAAAACAAACAAAAAGAAGTGATTTTCTGGGGAGACAATTCAATCTCTAACAGGTACCATATAGTGGATGAGATTGATTTATTCACTGAACACATGTTTATTATGTTCTTACTAAATGGTGGCACTGTGCTAGGGAAAAGTAGTTCAGAATTATTAAGCAAAAATTAACATGTTAAGGTCCTGATTTTGTGAAACCGACGAATCAGTCGTGCTCATGATATCCCTGGCTATTCCACGCCCTTAAAGTTAAGAACAAAAAAAAATGCTGCTTTCCACTTTGGAACTAGCTGTGGCTCCCTGCTTAGTCCTTGGTCATCAAGCCACTGGACAGTCAGGTCCTGTGCTGTGTCACATTAGGTGACCCTGTTCTGGCCACACTTCAGCCCCTGTACGTGAGGATAGTGGCACCCAGGCAGTTACAGGATAACTCCCTGACCTTCACCTTCCCGCTTCACTTACAGCAAGTCTGTGACGTGCAGATTCATCTTAGTCACTTCCCATGAAGCTTGATAAAGACACTAGCCAGACTTACACCATTCATGAGGTTTAGTAGTAAAAGAGCGATCTTCCAGCTGAATATAGTGATTACAAGGACTCAGGTATTGAGATTTTTGAAAAACCATCAATGCATCAAAAAGCTGGCGTCAGGGTAAACCTGGCATCTCTAAAATTAGAGTGGAGGTTAAAGTAAACAACAGGTGCTCCATGAATCCAGCAGCTCGGCAATTAAGAACAGAGTGACATAGACGTTCTGGGCTACTGCTGCTTTACGCTGTTAACAGCTTTCTCCATTTGCAGAATCTGTGGAATAATTATAGCTGGGAGATGGCTTTCATTTTACGGGAATCTGCGAACACATATCCTAATTTGCTTCAGGAGTTGCAACGTTAGACTTCAGAATCTGGCAAGGAATGTTTTTGTGTCTCTCTCTGTGTGTGTATTTTAGTCTCTCCATCCCTTACTTAGGAGTATTCATAATGCATTCGAGAGAGTTGGCTTTATAAATTTTAAAAAGTCTTTGGGGAGCTATTATACATCCTTCTTAGAAATATGTATTAAATTATTTCTGTAAGGTTATTCATTCTTAAAGATCACATAAGCTTTATTTGGATAAATATGGGTTTTCTGGGGTTATAAAGGAAGCCGTGTTTTCCTTCCGTTACACAGAAATATGGACTGTGGAGAGTGGAGCTGGGAGAAACGGTAGGGCAGCCGCCAATGCTGTCATCAAGCGCCAAGCGAATGAAACTCTCGTAATTTCACCAGGATAAGAACTAGGACTCGTACCAAATTCCCTTGAATCTAAATCCGAATCAGACAGCAGTGTTTGAACTACTTTGGGCTACTGATACTTGATAATTCAAAAATAGGTCCAACTAATCTTCAGATTCTCTGGACCAGATCAAATAATATAATACTTTATATTCTCTTTAAAAGCATGGTCCGTTAAAACCAAACACGTGGCCCTTGAAAACATTTACTTCTTGAGATTTCATTGATCCAGACAGGGTCAGAGTCAGTCTCGTGGACCAGAAATAGTCACTTAGCATTTTGAATAGGCAGCCAGAAGATGAATTACTTAAGTCTGAAATATGAGCCAGAATTGTGTAGCTTTGTCTCGGGCTCAAGCTCAGAGAGTTATTTTTTTATTTTTTTGACATTATCTTGAGCATCATAGCAGTGAGGTAGATACTTCTTGCTAAACTGTTGTCAGTCTTCATCACATATTGTTGATCAGGTTTATGGAAACAGGGAGGCTGTGTTCCTTTATTTATTTTCTCCTCCTGCAGTAGTGACGCAGGCTGGCTGGGATGCTTGACGCTCTCAGCACAGCAATATTTGTTCTAATAGATGAAGTGTAATTTATCCACCAAGACATTTAGCGAGGGTCCGTGGCATCTTCAGGAAAATGTCGGCCTGCAAGCGTGGATGTCAGTTCCTCTGATAATGCTCCAGCCTGCCTCTGTCTCCAGTGGTCCTTCGCTAAGGAGAAAATAAAATGAGTTTCTGTAAGTCTTCTCTGGAGGAAAAGAGAGTGTGTATTAGCAATTGCTCAAGAGGCAGTGTTTGTTGATAGGTAGTTAGGTTTTCTTGTTTCTTTTTCATTGCTGTCTTTTCAGGTTATTTTGTAAGACAAGAAATGCAACCTTTTCCTGACTCTCAGATTCAGTAATCAGTCTCTGGGAATGATGACATTACCTCCCGGGCATTTTTGGAAAATAAGGGAAGGTTCTTTACCTGCTCCGGATCGTATGCACAACATGAAGTCCTGGTTCTAATCCTTGGTTCAGACTGAGCCAGGTTAACCTTTCTTACATACAGTGGTGCTCCACGTGTTTGAGAAGAACTCCCATGCCTGGTCCTGGTTGTCTGTAAAGCAGCACTGTCCAGCAGAAATCAAATGGGAACCACACAGGGAGTTTAAAATTTCTAGGAAGCCATGTTAAAAAATGCAAATAGAAATAGCTGAAATTAATTTTAGTGATACATTTGCATTAACCCAACACATCCAACGTATTATTTTAACATATTCAATATAGAAATTATTACAGAGATATTTCACATTCTTTTCTCACCAAGTCTTTGTAGTTAGGTTGTATTTTATGCTTACAGAACATCTTAATTTGGACTAGCTTCATTTTAAGTGCTAACTACTCACATGCCATTAGCTAGTCGATACTGTGTATTGTACTGTGTATTGTGCACATTCAGAATTGAATATCCCCGGTGCCTTTGAATAATCCTGGTAGTTATAGAGGTTTGAGCTTGTCCTCTGTCGTGGTCTAACTGATTTATAGCTCATTAATATGTGGTTACAGGTGCTTTTGTATTGCAGGTGTGTTTTCTTGAGGCTAGACTGGAGTTGCATCTTGTCTGACCTGGTTAAGAGCCTGGGGTGGTGCCTCCCAAAATTTGATGTGCATACAAAATCACCTGGGGATCTTTCCAATCTGCGAAGTCTGATTATGTATGTCTGGAGTGGATCCCAAGATTCTGCATTTCTAATTAGCTCCCAGGTAATAGTGACATAGCTGGTCCAGAGACCACACTTTAGGTAGCAAGAGCCTAGGGCGTCTGTTTGCCAGAACCTCTTATTATAGGTCGTTCCAACTTACACTTACTACTGCTACAACCCCTAAGGAGATTTTCTTCATATATGTTTCTACCTCACTTTTCCATGCTGTTCTTGTTCATGTGGTCTTCTAATCCCTAGTGTAGAGGTTTGCATTTGTTACTGGTACAGCTTATGGAATTCAGCCTGTCAAACTGGACTTAAGAGGTCATTGTGGATCCAAATTTTTCAGTGTATTCACAGTTGCCTCCTCCCTTTGTGTAAGCCCTACTTCTGATACCATGTACTCAGCATCATCTTTCATATCATGAAAAAAAGTCAGGATTTCTGCACTGAAGTTGATTTCATTAATTAGTATTTTTCAGGTGATAGGAATTTGGGCAGTAAATACGTGAACAAGTTAGATACCTGGTGAACAAGATAGACAATGTGGAGTCCTGAAAATTCTTTGCTAATGTTCAGAGATACTATGCCTGTTGTGTCTCTTCAATAAATGATGTTGGGAAGCTAGACAGCCACATGCAAAAGAATGAAACTGGACCACTATCTTACATCATACACAGAACTTAACTGATTTGATTAAAGACTTGAATGCAAGACCTGAAACCATAAACTTCCTAGAAGAAAACTTTGGCAGTAAGCTCCTTGACATTGGCGTTGGTGAGAATTTTTTGGATCTGACTCCAAAAGCAAAGGCAACAAAGCAAGAAATAAACAAGTGGGACTACATGAAGCTAAAAAGCTTTGCAAAGCAGAGGAAATCACTAACAAAAATAAAAAGGCAGCCTATGGACTGGGGGAAAATATTTGCAAATTGTATATTCAATAAGGGGTTAATATCTAAAATATATAAATAACTCATACTACTCAATTGCAAAAAAAAAAAACAAAAAACAAAAGAACTATCTGATTATAGAATGGGCAGAAGATCTTAATAGGTATTTTCCAGAGAAGACATAAAGATGGCCAATAAGTACACGAAAAGATGCTCAACGTCACTAATTATCAGGAAATGCAAATCAAAACAGCAATGAGATATCAGCCCACACCTGTTAGAATGGGCACCACCAAAAAGACAAGAGATAAATGCTGGTGTGGATATGGAGAAAAGGGAACCCTTGTGCACTGTTGGTGGGATGGTAAATTGGTGTACCCACTGTGGAAAACAGTATGGAGTTTCTTCAATAAATTTAAAATAGAACTATCATATAATTCACCAATTTCATTTCTGGGTATTTACTTGAAGAAAATAAAAACACTAATTCAAAAAGATATCTGTACTCCCATGTTCATTGCAGCATTATTTACAGTTGCCAAGATATAGAAGCAGCCTAAGTGTCCATCAGTGGATGAATGGATAAAGAAAAATGTGGGATATATATATATATATGACATATATAACCTTGCCTCTTGTCAGGAAGGGTTCATAAGGAAATGCAGTTTGGCGGTAGATTGATGAAGTTGGTTCCATTGGAATCAGAGGGTCTTTAGATAAATTCACAGAGCAAACTCTTCATTGTAAGGCTTTCTTTTGAATGAAAGGTCTCAGAGTCACAGAACTTCAGAGCCTGAAAGTCCATTAAGTGCCATTCTAGTCTAATCCCTAATTTTACAGATCAGGAAGCTTGGACATAAAAAGATTATGTGTGTATATACAATGAAGTACTACTCAGCCATAAAATAGAATAAAATAATGTCATTTGCAGCAACATGGATGGGCCTAGAGATCATCATTCTAAGTGAAGTAAGCCAGAAAGAGAAAGAAAAGTACCAGATGATATGATTTACATGTGGAATCTTAAAAAAAAAAAAAGACACAAATGAACTTATTTACAAAACAGAGACAGACTCACAGACATAGAAAACAGACTTGTGGTTACCAGGTTATGTGATTTGTCCAGGAAAAGCTGGCCAGTTTCTAGACGAGCTGTGATCTGTAATGTCCCCTCTGCTGAAATGTCCACACCCCAGAGAGGCTAGTCCCAGCCAGGGTCACTCTGTATGCCTTGCCCTGCTTCATGTTTGTTTCTTACCTCCACGTCTTTACTGTGCTGTTTCTTTTTTGTCTGCCTCACCTTCTAGAATGGAAACTTCAGGGGAACAGCCATTTGTTGTTTTAACTGTTTTATTCTGATGCCCGGCACAGAGTGTGTGGTGAGTAAAGATTTTTACTGACTTAATCAATTTAAGGCTTAAATTCAGTGATCATGTTCCAAGTTTAATTAATCCTTTAACTGCAGTGACTTAGGGCTCCTGGGGCACCCAGTGTCTCATTTGTTTTTTGTTGCTGTTATTTTGTCTGGGATTAATCGATTGCTGATCTGGGAGTTAGAGGTCCTGTAAGGCTGATGGTAGTGGTTCTGTAACAGACTAGCATACAAAAAAAAGGGATTTCTAAAATGGACTGGCAAGAAAAGAGAGGGTGAGGATTGCCTGTTGGAGGGTTACTTTGCTTCCACTTTCATTACTGTTCTTTGTGAAGAGCTGAAAGGATTCCTTGAGCATTTGCAGAAAATTGGCTGATTTGTACCATAGATTTCTCAGATCTAAAACTGAGAGGATATCATAGGCCTTGTAGGTTTGTGGTGAGAATTCAATGAAATAACGTATTTCGGCCACTCAGGGTGATGTTGAAAATAAAATTTGTTTCATTAATACCATTATCACGAAAATATCTTAATTTAAATAATTTGTGTCATCGATTTCTCTGTTACACTGAAACGTAATTTTTAAACTTTGTCAATAGCTGCTTTTTAGGATAAGTATGTACATGAAAAAGTAGAGTTTCTCAGTCACTTTAATCCATAGCACACGAACAAATAGATTTGGGGTGTTTACGGTTTTAAAGTTGAAAACCTTAGTTACCAACATTACCTCCTAGTAATTACAGCTATGATTTCCCCTTGAACCTACTTCTCATTGAAAATAAACCTCAGAATGGTAACTCTAGAGACTTTTTATCCTGAACAGTGGGGATTCCTATTCACCCATACTTGTGATCTTATTATATAACACAAAATAACCCAGAATTATTTGGGGTGGGGGCTCAGTTTGCTGCATTTGAATCCGATTGTGCAGGTTTTAAAAGTTGCGTCTACATCGTGGAGAGTGGCCATTGCCCACTTCATGTTTATTTCATTGAAACATATAAAGCGTGTGAAGCATTTTTATTGTTTTGAATATTCATGTCACTGGGCCTCACATTTCTCTGGATGCCATAGATAAGAAATAAAATCTTCCCCTAACCTGAGATGATTAATTCTGAGGGGCACAGATCCCCTTACAGTACATTTTGAAATGATCTTCAACACATGGTAGTAAACAATGAATATTTCATAAAGGAACATTATTTATGGTATTTTAAGCAACTTTGTTGAGAGATTTTTATATCGATCCAGTTTGTATTTAGGAAGGGCATGCTTGTCAATCTGTGAATTTTTTTTAGGTTGTTTAGAGTTCTGTTTGCCTCAGAATACTTACGTGAATTCTTTTTCTCTCTCTGGAGACACTCACCTTTGGAGCCCTGAGACTAAATGTAAAAAATGTGATAGCCAGAAGGCAGCATCCTGGAGATAGAGACCAAGAGGGATGCCCAAGGAGCCCAGATGTCCCAGCCCCAGCTGTTTGTGTCTTTCCTTCCCAGGCATCTGGTCTATGAGATGCCTCCAGCCATTAGTCACTCACGTTCTGACTGCAGCCACACGCAGGACCCCAGTGAACCCCACTTAGCTGACACCAAGTAACCTTTGGAGCCGTCCACGATAGATGGCAATACTTTTTAAAGTTGTCATTGTTCTATACCACCGAGCCTGAGGTAGCTGGTTATGCATAAATTGGTGACTCTGGAACACTATTATCTGGAAGGGTCTCAGGACAAACCTGAGTTTGTTGATCCACAAGTCAAGAGATTCATAATGAAATCCACACCCCGCCCTTTCGTGGCTCCTGACAGAACAACTCAACTCTTGGAAGGGAAGACTTCAGTTTTCTTGATAATTTGATACTGGAACACCATTATCAATTTCTCTTTTATACTTTTATATTTAAATGTCCTAGATGGAACTAAATTAGTCATTTCAATATTGCATCGTTCTGCCGTCTTTATTTCCATAATAGTATTTGAATTGTTTGGTTACAGATTCTCTCTTAACTTCCAGTTAGTGGAGGACTTTCTTTAAATGTTGATTGTGAGTTGCACCATTGTGTTAGGGGCTAATGTGACAGGAAAGATGCTGACAGACATTTTTAAGATGCGGATTTTAAAACCTCCAACATGAGAGACATTAAAATGTGAAAAAAGTGTATCTCATAAATGGATGCAAGGTGTTTAATATTGATACTCTCATATTCTAGCAAAGAATATTAAAAATTAAAACATACATTTCAAGATAGGCTTCGCGGAGTATTTCTTGAGTTGGATGAGTCTGTTTTCATGGGCCTGGCTTTCATTCTAAAATATAGAATGTAGGTAGTCAGTTACTCAGAACGGAACCTGTTCTGGGGCAGCTGAGTCACATTACCCTGAATCCACAGCAGTCTGTTTCAGACTTCCATGTGTAGTAGAATCCTTACTGAGAGAGCTAATGAACTTCAAAAAGGCTGACCTTCACTTAAGGAGAGGCTTCGGCTTCTGTAGTTTTACATCTCTGCCCGACTCTGACACACTCTGAAGTTTGAGAACCGTTACTCTGGAATATACATATATTCACATCTGGCAGAGAAAATGCAAAATAAATGTGCCTGATGATTTTGAGATCCTTAAAGGACAGCGAGGGGAATCTAAAACTGCAGGGCTGGGAGGGAAAGAACCCCAAGGAGCACAAGTGAACCCCAGGAATCGTGACGTTTGGTGGAAGCAAAAGGAGTGATTTGTGGAGAGCCTGGAACCTCCTTTCTGGGCAGAGGAAAATCCGAGATGTGAGGCTCGGTGTGGGATGCCGGGGAGGGCAGGTATCTCAAGAGGGAATGTGAGGGTAAAAAGGAAAGAAAGCACAAAGAACACAAGTGGGGTTTTCAGAACAGAAGCTGTGTGTAAACACATCCCAGCACGGTGAGGACTGGAGCCAGGAGAACCCAGGGCAGGTGCCTGGTCTGTGCAGAAGGCAGTGCCAGCTGGTCATAGGCTGTTGGCTATGGTCACGGGGAAGTGTGGAGGGCCTGCAAGTATTAATCAGAGCAAAAGTGTGTGCATTTAACTCTTTCCAGTATTGGTTTGTTTCCAGAATACCACCCCAAGTTTCAGTGACCAACCGGTTTGTGCATATTCATGACCAGAAATCGTGTACATGTTTTTCTCACTCTAGAACATGTTCTCAAGTCTTTGAGCTGAAGAAACAGATTCAGGAGAAAATTAAAAGGCTTTGGGTCAGGACAATCAAAAACAAAAACTTCACACTTCTTGTCCAAAGGATCTGTTTGCGCCCCAGAGATACTCCAACTATAGAATAAGCTGGAAAACACGGGCAGGTCCAGTGCAGTGACTTCAAACCCAGCCGCTGGGGCAGTGGCCTAACTCCCCAGCTATGGATTGTGATTCCAGCTTGCCACGTCTTACAGGGACTAGTCCCTCCTGCCCTCGACTAGTCGTCCCTTCCTTATCATGTGCTGGTTAAAACAGCACATATAGGAAGCACTGCAGAAATTCTAGCAGCCGGTTTTGATTTTACTTCTACAAATACACAAGCTATTCATCACGGGTTTCTATCTTACATATTAAGTTAACTTAACTTAATTAAATGGGCCCCTGTTAGACACTCTTGTCAGAACAGTTGGTTGGAAAGGAATTGTCTTAAACAGGTAAATCAATTTATCTTCTGGTGGTGGTGGTATCTTTTTATTATCATCCATTTCCATTATTAAATGGCCACTTATTAAATTTAGCACATACCATGTCTTGAGTAGACTCCTTCAGTATTACAGCTGCTTTGGAGAACATAGTCATGGGTAAGCCGACAGCCTCGTTCAGAGCAGGCACGCAGTACTCTTCTGTTCTCTTTCTTTTTTTTTATTTTTTATTTAAAATTTTTTTAACATTTTTATTGATTTATAATCATTTTACAATGTTGTGTTAAAGTCCAGTGTAGAGCACCATTTTTCAGTTCTTCTGTTCTCTTTCTTTCCTCATCCACTCATTTAAGTTTTGTCATCCTGTTTCCTATGAGGCATCTTACTGTCAAAGGAGGCAAGTTGAGAGGCCTGTGAAATGAGATTTGGAAGTCTTGCTACTTGTGTTTGTAGTTGTGGCTTCTCTGGCGTGGGAGTCAGAATTTATTACTGTATCCGTGATGTAATGAAAGGCCACTTGTCGTGGCATCCGACCCAAGGCCTTGCAGGGTACCGGTGTTCTGTGTTCCAGTTTAACTGAGTGCTCTCAGATCGCCTTTTATCTCCTGTTCAAAAGTCCACACCATACAAGTACTTGTTTTGGCTTCTGACGCTATCTAGGGAAGCAAAGTTAGAAGGCAGAGGAAAAGTCTGCAGCTGCCATTGGTGCGGGTGTTGCAGATGAAGGTAACCACGGGAGGAGCGGGAGAGAGAAGCAGAGGAAGCGATCATGATTCGTCTGTAAAGCATTTATTTTCAAATGACGAGGTTTACGCAGCACTTCCGGAAGCATTTTGATGGTGCAGGTGCTGAGAGGGTTAGCTCTTTGTCACTGGGTGTGCGCTTGCATTTTATGCCGCAAAGTCTCCTTTTTCTTTGATTTTTACCTCTAGCCATTGCCTAGCTGCTCCCAGAGCACGCCGCTCCCTCCCTCCCCCAGCGCCACCTGCCTCGCCCACACGTGTTGAATTTGTCCTGGCGTTGGTCCTTCAGAGCTCTGTCATGTGATTCATATTTTTAAAACTTCAAGTATGCTTCAGGATGTACATATAATAAAACTCAAAGTTTTAGATTTAAATCCAATGACTTCTGACAGGTGTGTACAGTTTTATAACCACCACCCAGAGTAAAATACGGAACAGTTCCCTCATTCCACCAAGCCCTGTCTTGCCCCGCTGGGGTCATCCCCTCTTTCTGTCTTCAACGCTTGGCAACCCCATCTGATTTCTGTCCTTGGAGTTTAGCCTTTTTCAGGACATCACATACAAGATTCATGCCGTGTGTAGCCTTTTCGGTCTGGCTTCTTCTCTCATCGCCATGTATTTGACTTGTACGATGTTGTAACTTACATCAACACTGCAATAAAAAATTACGTAGTATTCTGTATGGCTGTGTCTCTGTTTGTTTATCCATTCGCCAGTAATGGGCATTTCCACTGTTTCCAGTTATCAGTTACTATGAATAAAGTTGCTGTAACCGTTTGCTGACAGATGTCAAACATAGGTTTTTATTTCTCAAGTAGAATGCCCAGGAGTGGGATTGCTGGGTCACATTCTTCCACGTATGTTTTCACTTTTTAAAACCCATCAGACTCACCCCGAATTGCTGTGCGCTTTTCCATTCCCACCACCCATGCAGAAGCGTCCCTGTTCCTGCTCAGCACTCTGTGGTTTCAATATATTTCTATTTTGTCCATTTTAGTAGATGGGTAGTGGGATTTCATTCTGGGTTTACTTTGCATTTCCTTAATAGCCACTAATGTTGAGCATTTTAAATGTCCTTTTTTGCCCTCTGTGTTGCTTCTGCGGTCAAGTGTAAATACTATAGTACCACAGTCCATAGTGGGTTCAATCCGCGGATGCAGAAGAACTGTGGCTGTGGAGGAACCATCGATATGGAGGGCCCTTTATAAACTGTACATGTGTGTATGCATGACTGGGACAGTGTGCTGTACACCAGAAACTGACACATTGTAACTGACTGTGCTTCAATTAAAAAAAATTGTATGTGGATTCACCCCTACATTGTTCGGGGGTCTACTTTATTTCAAAGAGCAGAAGTTTTAGATCTTAATGAAGTTCTGTTTTGTAATTTTTCTCTTTGATGATTCCTAACTTTTGTATCATACACATAAAGTCTTTGTCTAACTCTAAATGCTTTCTCTGAGGATTTTTACACATTAAGTTTTACATTAGGTCTATGATCTTTTTATGTTGATTTTTTAATCTGTGGTATTAGGTCCTTTTTATGTATATATCCAAAAATATGTCCGATTACAGGATCAGTTGTTGAGAAGACTTTCCCATCTCTGGTGAAATTATGTTGGTACATTTGTCAAAAACCAATTGACTCCCCTGTGAGGGGGCATATTTCTGAAATCTATTCTATTCCTTCATTCTGTATGTCTGTTTTTCTGTCAACAAGACACTGCCTGGACACTCTGGCTTCATGTTACATCTTGAATGAGGTGATATAAGTCTTCTAAATTTATTCTTCTTTTTCAATTTTTTTTCTTGGTTTTTCTCTAAATGCAAAATTTTCTATCAACCTGTCAATGTTTACAGAAATGGACTGCTGAAATTTTGATTAGGATTTCATCAAATTTAAATATAATTTGGAGACAT
The DNA here is from genome assembly GCF_009834535.1 of Camelus ferus. Lineage (NCBI taxonomy): Eukaryota > Metazoa > Chordata > Mammalia > Artiodactyla > Camelidae > Camelus > Camelus ferus. Next base: position 8,583,106 of record NC_045698.1, on the reverse strand, counting down.
CTTAGTAATAATATTGAGTGTCCCAACCCATGAAGTAAATTCCTTTCCTTATTTTTACTGCATAAATCTTGTTATTTTATGACATTTATCTCTACATATCTTGATACTCTAAATAGAATTGTTTTATTTCAGTTTCCAATTGTTCCTTGCAAGTACATACATAAAAAAATTAATTTTCCATGTTGATCTGTGTCCTGCAGTCTTGTTAAGGGAGCTTGTTAGTTTTAGTAACCTTTATGTAGATTCTTTGGGAATCAGTACATAACCAATTATGTAGTCTGTGAATAGTTACTGTTTCATTTCTATCTTAACAGACGATGTATCTTTTATTCACTTACTTTCATTTTACTGGCTGGAATCTCTAGTACAATGTTAAATAAAGGTGACAAGAGTATACATTCTTACTGCACATTCGTTCTTAGGGGAAATCGTTAAGTTTTTTGTTATTTTTTAGGTGTTAGTTTTTTCCTAGCTCTTTTCCAGGTTGGGATTGTTCCCTTGTACTCTTACTTAGGTTGCAGAGAGTTTTTATTAGGATGTTGAATTTGGTCAAGCGCTTTTTCTTCCTGTGGAGGTAGGATGGAGGCTACCTCCTCGCCCCTGGCGATGGACGCTTGCGCTTCTGCTCCCCCCTTCGTGCCTCCTCCGTCAGGACTGGAGTGAATGCATTTGCTGACCTTCCTTCAATGCTTTTCTTCCTACATGAGAAGTGTCTGGGGATGAGGGCTGTGTTTTATGCCTGTTAGTTGAATTTTTAACTGTGTACTACGGACGTTTATGAAATGACTTCTCATTGGCAGAAACGATATTTAACTCACTTCTTTTCAAGTATGGATAGATTATGAGGGACCTGGTAATAAAGTCTAATATCTTTTTAATCTAAAAAATTTAATCAGTATTTACAAATATTTTCTAAAATTCCTATATATATATATATACACACACACACACATATACATACATATATAAATTGTGACATTATACGTATTTTGAAAGGTAGTAAAAACTTCCAGTGAAATGGCATTGATCACCACAGCATCCCTACTTCCCTGTCTGTCAGAGCAGTGTAATCTCTTCCTTGAAGTGATGCACCTTTGTTCTCTTCCATACCTATTCTAAACCCTCCACCAAGCTAACCTGGCGCATTTTGTACTTCTCTAATGCAGTAGCTTTAAATACTTTCATGTATTTCCCTATCAACATAATCAACCTTTAGAAAATTTCTATCATTTTAAGAATTATTGAAATCGATTTATTCAGTCCTATTTCTTATACTCAGCAATCACAGTTACAAATCATCAATTAACTAAACAAGCAAATAATCAAACAGTACAGACACAAAACTCACTAATGCCTCTGTAAATGTGTCAAGTAGAGGACTCGATACATTTAGCTTGTTTCTGTCAGGTACGCAGGTTGAAACAGGAATGCTTGATGGCTGCTTTCTTTTTGACGATTTCCAAATTTATTTAAATTACCAGTAATGCTTTGTTATTTTGCTGTTGGTGGTTTTTTGCGGAGTGCTTGAGAGAGAGAGAGAGAAATTATCTTTGCTCTTCTTAGATTGTTGAACTTTATGCTCACGTGTGTATCCGTACAAATAAAGGATCTGTGGTAAAGGATCTGTGGTAAGGAAGCTGGTGACAGAGCATTGCAATCTAGTCTTTGGAGTTTGGTGATTAAAAGTGCCTCGTATTGTGTATTATACTTGTCACACAAACATTTCCCTGGATGCCATTCACAATTCCTAATGAAGATTTAATTTTTAAAGTAAAACTGTATAATAGGCACTAAAGTGGTACTTAATAGCCTAGAAACCTTTTACATCATCATGAATAACACCTTTCTCCCAATTAATCACTAATATGAGAGCATTGTTTTACCTTACAAAATTTTTATCATGTAAAGAAGATACTTAACATCAAGGTGGTTAATGAAAATGAACTGCATAACGGCTAAAAAACTCAGTGGTTTTATGATGACTCGTATTTACACCTTCATCGTCATTATCTTCAGATATGAAAATGTCCTCTGTGATAAATGATTTGGGCAGGCCGCTGGTGTGCTTCTGTAACTGTGACAGCAATGCTTTTTGCATCAAGCTAAAAAATATTGAGATATTTTCTTTGAAAATATTTGAGAACGAAATCGAGTCAGTAACATTCCTGATAGACTATAATAACCAACTCAGTGCAGCCAGCCCAAACTCAAAAACACAGTAATTGAGAAAAACTGCATACATCATTAGTGGTTTTCCTTAACTTGATCTTTTCTTCATCTTCTTAGAGGGCAGTAACGTCAAACTTTGAAATCTTCACCATGTGTATCTCTTTAATTCCTCTCATTTTAATCAGTGTTTTACTTCTGAACATACTTCCTATTCATTCAGTTCAGTATATATTTAAATTGTTGACACAGGCATTAAAATTAGGCTCAGAATATGGATTCAAGGAAAGTAGAACCAAATATAAATGATCAGTGGTTAGAATAATTGAATCACTTTAAAACAGCCATATTAAATGTATCATTATCTATTGTTTTCTAACAAAAAAAACCCTGCAAACAAAACAGCTTAAGACAATATACGTTCATCGTTGTATGGCTTCTGTGGTTAAGAAATGCCCTCAGATGGGTCCTGTTTCATAGTCTCTCACAAGCCCTGAAACAAGATGTACAGTCTCATCTGAAGGTTTGCTTGGAAAAGGGTCCAATTCCAGGCTCCCTTAGTAGTTAGTAGCCTTGAGTTCCTTGCGGGTTGTCAGAGTGAGGTCTTCATATCCTCAGTGGCTTTTCACCAGAGACTTCCCTCGGTTCCTTGCCATATTGATGTCTCCAGTGTGGCATCTGGCTTCATTGCAGCATGAGAGCCAAGAAGCAAAAAAGACTCTACTGGCAATATGAAGTCACACTCTTTACCTAATCTATTTAACCTAATGACATCCCATCACCATTGCCTGTTATTGGTTAGAGGGAAGTTATTCATGGGGAAGGAATCACACAAGGCCATTAATACCAGATGTGGGGTTCACTGAGGTCCCTCTTACAGACTTCCTACCATACTGAAATAATCACTTGTTACACAAACCAGGTATTTGAATCTTTGGTTAGAGTAACTGAAATTCTTTATCCTAGTATTCAGTTGCTTTGGAGAGTTTGAAACTCATAAACACTGTTCCTTTTTTGTTTACCATGTCACCAAAATTTCTTCTCAACCAATTTTTTTCTGAATTCAAATTGTACCATCATTTATGACAACACTCCAAAACATAATGCTGGAAATACAAACCAAGACAGTAGTTAGGAACTTAATGGAAGAGGTGTAACATAAAGTCAAGATATTATTTTATTCAAATTCTTTTTTTGCCATTTTCTACGTATCTCTAAGACTCATTTCTTCTTTTTCAAATGGAGATAATAATGCCATCCTATTTGATAGTTTTTACAGTTTAACATAAGATAATAAAAATAAGGCACTTACTATAGTACTGGTACACATTGATGGCTACATAAGTGGGCTTTGTCAGTATTATGCATGCCATTACTTAAAGAATGTGGAATACTATTAGTGAAAACCTGTTAACTCACCTTTAGTAAACTGAAGCTGTTTGTTTATTTTGGGACACTTCTGCTGGTGTGATTATTTAAAGTTGTATTTAAGTGAAATAGAATTAAAATAATAAAGTATTAATTAGTTACTGAACTATAGACTACAGAGGAGCCACGTCTTACTGAGAAGTTTCCACAGATCAATTACTGTGTTCATATATCCAAATTTAATATTGTTAAGATGTCCATGCTCGCTGACATGATTGGCAGATTTGATTCAATCCCTATCAAAATACCAATGGCATTTTTCACAGGCAAAAAAACCCCCTGAAATGTGTATAAAACCACAAAAGACTTCAAACAGCCAAAGCAATATGGAGGAAAAAGAAAAAAGAAGGAAGCACCACACTGCCTGATTTTCAAACTATATTGTAAAGCTTTAGTAATCAAACCGGTATGGTACAGACATTAAAAGAGAACCGACAGATAACTGGAACAGAGTAGAGGGCCCAGAAATAAATTAATGCACATAAAGTCAACTAATCTTTGACTAAGACACCAAGAATACACAGTGGGGAAAGGGCAGTCTCTTCAATAAATAGTGTTGGAAAAACTGGACAGCCAAATGCAAAAGAATGAAATTAGACCCTATCTTACACCATTCACAAAGATCAACTCAGAATGGGTTATAGCCTTCAATTTAAGACCTGAAACCATAAAACTCCTAAAAGAAAACAGGGAAAATGCTCTTTGACATTGGTCTTGGTAATAACTTTTTGAGTGTGGCACAAAAAGCTCAGGCCACAAAAGCAAAAATAAACAAGTGGGACCACATCAAACTGAAAAGCTTCTGCACTGCAAAGGGAACACCAGAATGAAAAGGCAATCCATAGAATGGAAGAAAATATTTGCAAACCATGTATCAAACCATATTGCAAACCATGATAGGGGGCTAATAGCCAAAATATATAAGGAACTTAGACAATCCAATATTAAAAAAAAAAAGACCTAATTTTAAAAATGGGCAAAGGGCTTGAATAGACAGTTTTGCATAGAGGATATAAAAATGGCCAACAGATACATGGAAAGATGCTCATGTCACTCATTATCCGAAGAAGTATATCAACCTACAAGGAGATATAGCCTCATGTCTGTTAAGATGGCTCTTTTTAAAAAGTCAAAAAATAGCGAGTGTTGATGTGGAGAAAAGGGAACCATTGCATACTGTTGGTGTAACTGTGAATTGGTGCAGCCACTGTGGAAAACAATATGGAGTTTCCTCAAAACACCAAAGACAGCACTGCTGTATGATCCAGAAATGCCGCTTCTCTGGGTATTATGGGTAAAGGAAATAAATGAAATCCATACCTTGAAGAGATAGCTTCAGTCCCATGTTCACTGAAACATTTTTCATGACAGCCAAGATATGGAAACAACCTAAATGTCCATCAACAAATGGATGGATAAAGAAAGTGTGATACACACACACACACACACACACACAAAGATATGCAAACACAGAGGAAATAAGGAAATCCTGCCATTTGTGACAACTAGAGGACACTATGCTGAGTGAAAGGAGCTAGACACAAATAGGGCGTGATCTCACTTGTATACGGAATCCAAAAAAATTGAACTCGTAGACGAGAGTAGAATGGTGGTTTCTAGAAGCTGGAGGGAGGAAGCAATCAATCAGTGGCTTCTGGTCAGAGAGAACTGACTTTCAGTAAGAAGGTGAGCTTCGGGAGAGACAACGTATAGCACAGTGTGGTGACTGTAGTTAATAGTAATGTGTTGTATACTTGAAATCTACGAAGTGAGCAGAGTTAAAGTGTTCTTACCACAAAAAGAGGCATATATAGAACAAGAGAAACTTTACCTTAGACATAATCATCTTCCCTAAAATTCGTTACCCTGAATGGAGACAAAGGAAAGTAATAAATCAATTTGCAATACAAAAGTAAGTTGTGGACCTTAAGTGCACTATATTCACTATATAGTTAAATCCTTGCCAACTAGGGTTTGATGCTGCAGACCATGAATCAGAGCTCAGTATTTCTTTATGATTCTTTCTTAGGTAAACCTTACATAAAATGGCTTGAGTAAACTCAAGTGTTCCATTCCCTAAGTTCTGACAGATGAATTTTCAACCTTAGATTGTATGTGATATATGTTAAAAAACAATCAGTGTGAAAAAACAGAGAAAGTAGTTTGAACACTGGTCAAAGTTATATTATCTACAAAAAAAATCATATGAATTAAAGTTATAAATGGAGATTTTATTTTTATAGTATGTGGGGAGACATTGTTAGTGAATACTGTGGACATTAGTAGTTTGACTAATAAATGGTGGTTAATTTATAAATTCTAAATCCCTCAGCAAGCTTAATTTACCTTTGAGGATAATTCCTGTTACTGTGAGAATCCTGGGGCTGTCAGACTACTGCCAATTAGCCTGTGGCATGAACCAAACCTGGCATTTACTGCAAATGTAGAGACAGAGAGCGTCCTTTAAAACCCACTTCATGGAATGCCTGGAAGTTTCGAGGAAATTTGCTCAACTATGTAATAGAAATAGAGCAACTATCTTAGTGAGTGCCCCGTTGACAGAAGACCTTATTTCAAAGTAACACATTAATTTCCAGACCATCTAGAAAAAGTCTGAGTTGGAGGAATTCTGTAAATTGCGAGAAATTAAATCTTGTATGTAGGATAAATGGCCAAAAGAATTTCACTTGAATATGTAAAACTTTTTATGAGCATATCTTAGTTTGAGAATTGGTACTGTTGTCATTATATTAATTTACCATAGAGTTATGTGAATACAGGCTGTGTGATTAGATTTGGAGTAGAAACTAATGTAGTATGGATAATATTTTGCAAATATTGAAGTAATGCATTTAAATTTTTACATGCAGACTTGTTTATTGCACCGTTTCCATTCTGCATTTGGGCCTTAAGATTTATCGTCTGGGGAAGGAGACAGATGTTGCCTAGTGTGGAGAGGCAACTTGAATCACAGTTTGACTCTAACTTTTTTGAGGGGTGGGGTTGTGGAGGAGGTAATTAGGTTTATTTATTGATTGACTGATGGAAGTACCGCGGATTGAACTCAGGGACCTTGTGTATGCTAAGACTTGATCTACCACTAAGCTTTTACCCCCCTCCCCCGCCCCACATTAACTTTTTAACATGGCTGTCATGAATGCCTTGTGATGTATGCACACAGAAGGATTGTCCATATTTCCTTAATCCCATTTACCATATCAATAACCAGAATTGACAAGTTAGACTATACGGTTCACTTCTGAGTCCTGATCAGATGTGAGTGTTAGGAAGGAACGAGGCAAAAGCAGGGGAAGCAGGTAGTCAGACATGTGGTCCTGTCACCCCTCTTCCAAACAGAAGTTCTAAAAAAGAAGGAGACATGCTAGATAAATGTAGAAGAAAGCCAAAAGCTACGGGCTGTTGAGGGCTCTTCATTTAGCAATCAGAGAAGAGTTCACTTTGCATGCTACCGAGTAAAAGCAGACTCATCAAAGTAAATTTCAGGGCTTTTTCAGAGTGCAGGTTTGTCTAGCTCTCCTGTGTCCCCCTGAAGTCCTCTTATCAGGGACAAGGTCACCAGCTGCCAGGACAGGGCCCAGGAGTCTGCTGAGGCTCCTCCTGGAGAGTTGGCTAGGGATGTTGCCATGGTCAGAAAGAGGGACCATGCAGTCAAGGATGCTGCAAAGATTGCTTTGGCCTGGATTCATCCAAACCTCAAAAGGACTGAGAGCACCTGTTGGCCCACCTGAGTCAGGGGACGCACACTTGACCCTGCCCAGCCCAGAGCATGAGAGCAGACTGGGGCATTTTCCCAGCCCCAGCACTTGTAGCAGAGGCCGACAGAGAACCCCTCCACTCCCCGGGTGGCCAACAGCCCAGAACAGAGGGCATCCGGAGTTCTCAGAGGCCATCCCCCGGCCATGCGCTCACATTCCCATTGGGCACCATCGAAGAAAAGAAAGGGGAAGGCCAGACTCTGAAATCATGGGTGTTGATCCCAGACGTACAGGTAAAGCCCGCATTAGATAGTTTAAATTATTTAGTCTTGCCTGAATCACCTCACTGCGGTGAAATTTAATTTTCCACCAACTGGTGGATTAGGCTCAGAAAAATCAAAATTGTTACGGAGAAATGGGAGATTTTTTTTTTTTTTTATTTATGTTGGCATGTGTGAGTGGTCATCTGAGACTCCACTCTAGTATTTGTCTTACTTTGTCATTTTTTTCAATTGAAGTGTAGTTGATTTACAATGTGTTAATTTTTTGCGTACAGCACAGTGATTCATTTATACATATATGTATGTTCCTTTTCATATTCTTTTTCATCATAGGCCATTACAAGGCATTGAGTATAGTTCCTTGTGCTGTACAGTAGGACCTTGTTGATCTGTTTTTTTATGTAGCAGTTAGTATCTGCAAATCCCAAACTCCATGTTTACCCCTTCCCACCCCCATTCCCCACTGGTAACCATGTTTATTTTTGTTTGTTTTTTTTTAAGGTTTGGGTTTTTTTTGGTGGGGAGGAGGTAAGTACTTTATTTATTTGTTCTTAGAGAAGGTACCAGGGATTGAACCCAGGACCCCACACGTACTAAGCATGCGTTCTACCACTTGAGCTATACCCTCCCCCCTCATGTTTGTTTTCTGTCTGTGAGTCTGTGTTTTGTAAAGAAGTTCATTTGTGTCCTTTCTTTTGTTACTTTGTCATTTTTGTAGTAAAATTGTTCTAAAGTGTATTTATTGCTTTGTAATAAAAACTGTAGCCGGTATAACAAAAGTCCACAAGAAACAAGGAAAACCTTTTTGAATTCCTCGCGTCATTTTCTCCCCATTCCTCCGTATGTCTTCAGGAAGACCCAAGTGGAGAGGAAAACTTAATAGTTGGAAACTTAATAGTTGCTGCTGCCTGACAGCTACAGAACCCTGAATCCACCAGAATGAGGGGAAGCCGTCTCCTCTCCTCACAGGCATTCTGTTACATCTCACTGGGTATCTTGGAGACTCCACCAGTGGCATGAGGGGCGGAGGTAGAGCCTTCCTCTCTGTTCTCCTGAAGTTAGGACCAGACTCCCCACCTCTTAGCAAGAAAGAAATTGACTGCAGTTCATCTCAGCTGTTCTCACTCATAGAGTGAGAACCTGCTTTGGGCTTCTGCTGAAATGCCGGGCACCAGGAAGGGTTCCACTCCTTATCCTGTTAGACTAAGAAATGGCTGGCACAAGCCCTATTACTGGAATGATCGAATTGATCGCAAATGACCACTGGCTTACATGTAAGGTATTTACCATTTAAACATAATTAGATTTAAAAAATTGGGCATCGGAATCCAGGCAATGTTTGTTACACAGCACAAAGTGCAACTAACTGCTCTGTAATCAGGATAACTCAGAGTCTCATAAGGGTTTTATAAAAGTGATCAGTAGCTGTCAGTCGCTTGAAACAATTTGTCAAGTGACATCTCTCATTTAAGCCTTTACTATTGTTTAACTATGAAGGGAGGCACCTTGGTGGTACAACTTCTTCCAAGTTCAGTATGAAAGTAAAATAATACAGGTAAAAGTTCTACTTGAATGTTGGTTTTAATTAACATTTAATGTTAACTTTAATTTTAATTCATTGGTACAGAAACTTCACAGTTTTCTATGGTTTTGAAATAATTTCAATTTCTTTGTTTTCATTTTCATTTCATTCATGGCTATCTTCGTGCTATTTCTATATTTGGCTGTACATCACTCCCTAGTGATACCTGTCCTCTTTTAATGAACCTGCATTTTGTAGGGATTTGGGTTTTAGATATAATTTGTAGATATAATTCCTTTAGCAGGTAAGATCCTAGTATCCATAAAACTCTCATTAATGAGACTCCTGCAGAATGAGAGAAGAGCTTAAAGATAAATTCTTTGAAAAGTGTTTACCTTTTATAATATAAATCTATTAAATCTGCTCTGGTCAGTTGTAGCTTAGCTCCATTTCATCATAATAATGGACACACCAGCTCACTTACCTCATTAAGAAATCTTAACCATAAATCTGTATTGTAACCTCCACTGTGTTGTAACACTGTAAGTATTGTAACACTAAGTTTGTTATTTCTGCTATGCTTTTATTCGATGTTTCATTTTATTTTGATCAAGGGGGGAAGTGCTCTATATTTGAGTGACATTGCAGAGTCCTTTTCAGACTGAGACCTGGGAATTGCTGGCAAGATCCTTGACATTTGCCCATTAAAACGGCAGCTTGGATACAATTCAGGGTAACTTAGCCCTCACCGACAGGAGCTCATCATTTGCTGTATGGCTTTCTTTTTTCCCCTGGCCACATGCCATCCACTTGGTTTTTCACATGCCTTGTGCAGCCCTCCGTCCCATCAGCCCATGTGCTGTCACTGTTGCTTTCACACTTTGAGGTTCCTTTTAGACAGATCTGCCTTTCTGTCACAGAGCTGTTTAAATTAGCCGCCCACTACAGTGTTAATACATCCGTCAGTGATATCCCACCCACGTGGACGTGAACTGCCCTCGTCTACCAAGTCTTTTAATTAAATGGGTACCCACTGGGAACTCAGTGTTTTGCAACATCAAGATGTTTTCCCTCTTATGTATGAGATTCCGGATTGCTCTCCACAGGTACACAAAACTGTGTTCTGTTTCAAAGTATAGACACATTTAAAACTCATTTTAAAGTCTGCATTGGCATGATTTGACACTAATGAACTCATCTACAAAACAGAAACAGACTTGCAGACATAGTAAACAATCTTACTGTTACCAGGGGGAAGGGGGGTGGGAAGGGATAAATTTGGGAATTTGAGATTTGCAAATGTTAGCCACTATATATAAAAATAGATTAAAAAAAACAAATTTCTTCCATATAGCACGGGGAACTATGTTCAATATCTTGTATAACCTTTAATGAAAATAACAAATAAAATAAAATGAAGCTAGTCCAAATTAAGATGTTCTGTAAGCATAAAATACAACCTAACTACAAAGACTTAGTGAGAAAAGAATGTGAAATATCTTTCTTCTGTAAAACACAGGGAACTATATTCAATATCTTGTAATCTTTAATGAAAAAGAATATGAAAACGAATATATGTGTGTGTATGCATGACTGGGACATTGTGCTGTACACTGGAAATTGACACATTGTAACTGACTGTACCTCAATTAAAAAAATATTTTGGGTACCACCTAACTGAACTTTGAAATATTTGAATTTCATCAATGTTAAAATTACATATGCTGGAAATCATCAAGCTATACAGTAAATAAAATACACAGATTATGAAAATATTATTAGGTACACAAGCAGGCATAAATTAAAAACTCCAAAAGTTATTACAACAATAGCATAATTCTTTTAGCAATTTTATGGTGGCTGTAATAGATTATACTTCTCAAATAATTAATCAAATTCTTACAGGATTTGCCTGGGGCAGTAAGTGTGCTCACCAATGACTTTTAGTAAAGCATGGAAATCACAGCTTCATTTTAAAGCCTGATTAACATTTCAGTTAAAATGCTTATTAAAATATTTGTTCTAAAACAGTTATGAGCTGTTTTAGAAAGTGGATGCTGACATAAAATGAACTATATGTATCACTAAAACTATTGGCTGCTTGGGAAATATTTGGATGTGCATCTCAGTTCGTACAAGACCCAATTAAGAGCAGAAATAGTGAATATACGTTTATAACAAGTGATGGAGGGTGGGAGTTATTCAAGCTAATAAAATTATAAATTAGCAGAGAACACTTTAGATTGTGAAGACATTCCAGGGTTCGGCTGGCTGAGGCAAAGCAATGCTGTTTCACTTTATTCTGGAAGAATGTGATACAAATGATTCTGAAAAAGCCCAATTATGTGGCTTCATGAAGGTATATATTTGAGAATGTGTTTACATTTTTGTGTATGTAGAAGGGTGGTAGTTCACGTTGCTTTGGTCCCATAAAGATCAAAAAAAAAATTGAATAAGCATAGGGATTTATTGCTTGACATATCTGAAAAGCCTGCTGGTATGTGAACTTCAGGCATGGTTTGATCAGGGCTCCATAATGTGTCTACATTATTGCCTTCACTTAGTCCTCTCCAAAGAAGCAGCTTGATTCCAGGGTGTATTTCATTTTCACACAACAAAGGCTACAACACTTCTTTGCGTCACATTTCCAAATACATCAGCCAGAGAAAGGAACCTTCTTCTTTATCACCAAAAGAAGCTTTTTCTGTTCTTATTTTCCATCTTAGATTTTGCGTACATCTGAGTTAGTCTCTCAGGTCAGTGGAATGACGTGCCTGGGTTAGCTTCAACCTGGGATACTGACCTCCCACTGCCCCACATTTTGTCACAGTGTGCTGATCAAGTCAATTCAAAGCAGAAACCATGACCACTGAAAAATGGTCTAGGAAAGAAAGAAATGCCAGGAAGAGTCTGTAGTGTCTGCTCTTGGGAAGAATGTGAAATAAGAAGCTGGAAGGATAAGATAGGGGCCATGTCATGTCAGCCTCAGGATCGTTTCGAGGCTTGTAGTTATAAAAGGCCCGAAGGGATCTGAACCTGCTTCTAAAATGACCTCTTAACCAGAGTATGGTTTTCACAGAATTTAAAAAACAAAAACAAAAACAAAAACTAATATAACCCAGGAATAAACATAGGACTAGAATAGCAAGGACTGCAGACGCAGAATGATGGTAATGATGTTGTAATTAATGTCCTTAGCTTGGTTCCTGCCCCTCAGGTGCCTTCTTGTTTTTATTCGGATATTGTGTTCTCCGCGAGCACCTTGATCTGCTCCATTTAAAAAGCAGCATCTCACCCCACAGTCCCCACTTAGGTTCTCTGCTTGGTTTGTCCTGCACACTGGCCGTCTGTAGTGCACTGAGTCACCTGTGTGTGGTGTGTAGTTCTCTCCTCTAGAAGGTAAGTTCCACGAGAACAGGGATTTTGGACTCTTCAACATTGAGTGGACTAGTGCTCCTCTTAGGAGGTGTTTAATAAGTACTTGATGAATCCATTTCATGTGTCCTTTTACTGCATCACAGCAACACTCGACGTTTATGAGGTTGGCCATTTTCATAACAATTTTTAAAGAAGATAATTGAAATGCACTCACGTATCTTTCTCAGGATGCCCTGTCTGATGCTGTTCCTAACCTAAGACATTGCCAACTTCCCTCTGTTCAGCCAAGGAGAGTGTATTAGCTTCAGCTGCCATAACAAAATAACCAGAGACTGGGTAGCTCACAGAGCAGAGATTTATTTAGTTACGTTTCTGGAGGCAAGAAGTCCAAGATGGAGGTTTTGGTCAGTTCACTTACTGATGAGGAGCTTTCTTCCCAGTGTGTAGGGAGAGAGAACGAGGGGGATGAATGGGGGAGGAGGGGGAAAGGGGGTGCATGAGCATCACTTCTTACAAGGGCACCCATCCCATCAAGTCAGGGTCCCATTCTTATGACCTCATTTAACCTTAATTACTTCTTTTCTCCAAATACAACCACATTGGGGCTGGGGTTTCAAGCTGTGAATTTGCAGGGAGGGGAAGAGGGTAGAGCAGAGACATTTAATCCGTAGCAGACAGTTTATCTGTAGACCTGGTGTCTAGAAAGGGGCTGGGCTACCAAGCCTTAAATTATAGCCTGACAGTGAAGCCAGTATCATGTGACTTTCCTAATCAGATCCTCCCATTATTGAAGCGGGCAAATCCTCAGTAGCTGCTCCCTTTATCTTTAAATGCCAAAGTGAAAACAGATCCGAAGCTTAATTCACTTTTTAACAATGCAGAATATAAAACCAGGACATCAGTTGGACCCTGCTGAAATTGGCTGGCTCTAGCTTTTCAACGCACAGAATGGAAACTTTTGCCACCCTCCATCTTGACTTATCCAAAGAGAACTACTGAAAGCCTGTTGGATTTATTTGTGTTAGTACTTCATCTTATTTCCTGTTGTCTTTTACAGAAATCTGATCTAGGGTCTGTCAGTTGTGTTACATGTGTGCACTCATCAGGGCAGTTAAGACGGCAGTACCAGCCCAAGCCTGTCGGCAGTTTTACCAGCCCATTAAGCTGAGAGCTGGAGCTGGTGTTGTACGTTCCCAAGGCGGTGCTCAACCACCTTCTCGGTAGTTACCACTCTCTACCCAGTTCTCAATTAAGTAGCAGTGTTGTGCTCTGGATAGAGCAGGGCATTTGGAATTGGAAGGCCAGGGTCGGATTTTGGCTCAGCTGCAAGCGGCGTGAGGCGGTGTGATGCCCTCAGTTCCATCGGACTCAGCATCCCCGTTACAGCCCCCCAGGGTGCCTGGCTCCTAGGAACTCCGCCAAGTATTTGTTGGCCGAATGAAAAATCCTTATATATTTCTAGTAATGTGTTTTGAATACAAAACTTACAAGATGGTTTCTTATGGCTTAAAGTATAACGAGCATTTCTAATTCATGACACAAACTGTAGTAAAGTTCAGATGATCCGTATAAAGTGTAGCCTTACGGATACCGATACGCGAAGCGTTTTCACCAGCGTGTCATCACGAGTATGTCTTTCTTTAAAACTAAGTCCTTAAGTACTGACTCCAGGTGTTGATTAATTTACCCTGAGGTTTTAAACTCGCATCTAAAATGGTATGACAATACTTAATTAGCTGACTGAAGAGGTTCATTGCTTTTCATTTTAATCAGTAGCATACGTGTATACACACATACACCCACGTACACACCCTAGTAATTTGCTCTTTAAATTACAATCATGCCTTATAATAAGCCTGAGAAACAAGGTTGTTTTTCACGTTAATGATTTTTCTAGCACAACACAATTGATGTAATTGCAACTTATATTTTATAGTAAGTAGAAAATGTGCTCATTTTTAATTTACAAATCAGCATTTGTTAAAAGTAGTAATCCACATTTAAACATTCAATGCAATGCACATTTAATTTTCAAAACGTTGCTTCAGGCAGTGGTTTGGCATTTCTTATAATTTATCAGATTTGCTTTTCAAAATTACACTAAAAAATTAATTTGCTGTAGTAAACCCTTTAAAAAATTATGATTATCATCCCAAACTCTACAACCATCCTTAATGGAGGCCTTTCTTCTTTTTCATCATCAGTGTCATGGTTATTGTTAATTGCTTTTTAAGCTTGTGTCATAATCTTAGCAGTTTAACTGAAATTACCATAATAGCTCAGATGGCAACTTTCACAAATGCCTGGGAAATGTACTTAACACCATTTAAAATCACTGTGCTGGATGCCAGATACGGATTTTCTATGTGACGCATAGCATGTTATATGCAAAATATTTCGTATATTCAAGAATATGGATTTCAAGTTGGGTCCATGTGGCCTTAAATTCAGTTCTTATATTTAGGGCACCAAGTTTTTCTGGGCACATGATTTTCTCAGTGTTTGAAAGGTAGAGTTCTGTCAGGTTCCATGCTTTTGAGACTGACATTTTCTTTGCTGCATTTACTGGGTCGTAATGCCAGCAATTATTGCTGATACAGTTTCTTAAGTTCTGCTCTTCCACTGAGAATTGGTACAAGTCCTCCCTCTTCAGACGATGACTCTTCACGGTAGGGTACCAGCGACTCCCCTCATACCGTGCATCATTTAACTGTTATTGATTGCACCATGCGTTTGACGGAAGACACCATTAATTGTTCTTCACAGTTTTTTTGTTTTTGTTTTCTTTTGGTTTCCCCCAGCTAAATTGAGACCCTTCTGCGAGCTGTGGCCCAGTCCTGTATCTTGGTGTACCTTGTTTCTGCGTACAGCTGGTGATAATCAGCATTTGATGGTGCTGAGGAAGTACCACTTGACTTGGGAGACCTGTGAGTCTGCTCTGACTCAGTTATTCCTTTCCCGGCCACACACATGACTTTCTTCCAGGACTCCCTCTTTCTTTACCATTTGCTCGATTCCTGCTTTAAAGGTATCCAGTCGAGGCGAATAAATTCAGAGTTAGGTAATACATGCATATTCCTTGGTTTTTTAAATAACCTTCTCAGTATATGGTCTAAGAAAAGGTGAGTAACTTCAAATCCTGCCAATTTATTGTGACACAATATACTTTGTGAATTTGAAGCGTGAAAACTCTCAGAATTCATCTTTTGTGTTCTCTTGGGTTATGCACGGCTTTATATCACTTTGAAAGTGGTGTCATTACATGGAATGCTGGAATAAACGGATAGCCCATTTAGAATTCAGTTGTACTGAGAGGCTTAAAGTAAGGCTGCCATAGTCGAAAACCTGATTAGGAAAACATCCAGATTCTCCATCCTTATCACAGAAAGGTTTGTGCTTTCATGTTTTGTGTCAATGTTTAGAATTTAGCTCAGTGCTCTGCCTGCATCATTCCCAGGGAGGTCAGTTCTGGGAACTCCCCCTTCTATTGTACCTGCAGATTCAAGTAGCCCCCAGCAGCCTCACGGTTGATAATTCTAGCAGTCTTCCCCTCTTATTGGATTTGTACCATTAGTGGCCTAAGTTAATTTCATTAGTATCGCCTTGGATGTGTTGTTGGTCATTGTCAATACTCTCATTTCCACTTCCAGAATCTCTTGTAATAATGCATACAGTGAAATTTATGTGTAACCACTGAGCTTCTGGTCACATGAATCTTGAGACTGAAATGTGCTCTGTATTTCAGTGCAGATCCTTTCTGCTGCAATAGTTTTAAACCTTGTTCTGATGGATTAGAATGAATAACTAAAGGAAGATAAAATTATTTTAAAGAAATCTTGGTGTCAGGTTTGACACATGTGGATGATTGTTCAAGGGCCAGCTAGTGTGGCCAGTGCAAGTGTTCAATGCCTTACCTGCGATTTAGAGACACAAAAGGCTCAGAAAACCAAGAAGTCTTTCCTGTGTTCGTGGAAAAGCTACTGGGGCAACGTGTAACCCGGACAGTGCACAGTTACATGCAGTCATGGTTTATCCCACTTGATGCGGATACTCATATTTTTGTCTCAGAAATAGCAACATATTTGGTTGCATTGTCCCAGACCCTGCTGGGAATGTTACCTAAAAACAGTAGATGCATCTTTCTAAATCCAAAAAAATTTGAGTATGGAAACACTTGTGATTCCAAAGATTCAGATAAGCAACTGAGGAGCCTGAAAAAGATGAAGATTAATAATTGTGTTTTCTAAGAAGTGAATGGAGTCATGATCCGGGTAGAGAAGGGTGGCTGAGTCCAGGAAGATGCAGGAACCTTGGTGCACATGGCTCACTCTGTGGTGAATGACAGTGATGTGTACATTTCCGTAGCATCACTGCCTGTAGTAGATGAAAGAACTGGGTGCCAGTGAATCTAAGGTGGTGAACAGACCAATTAGAAGGAAAAAAAAATATTAAAATATAAACTGTCTAGTTGTAACAGAAGTCAACTTCTGGCAGCTATGAAAAGCACCACAAAACAGTTGGCATGAAACTGCTCGAAGGCCCAGAGCTACAGAAAAGCCCCAGGAGGATCTGAGTCTAAATTAAAGAATTCCCCGTGAAAGGCAGGGTTAGTTTAAGTAATGATTGAGCTTAGCACTTATTGCACTGCATCGTTATTGCTTGTTTAGATCCCTGTACCCCTCTCTGGACTGTAAGCTCTGATGGTCGTGGGCTCTGTGTTGTTGGGGGAGGGGTTCTCAGCTCCCCGCACGTGGCCTGCCAGGTGGTGGGTGTTCATGAAATATTTGGCAATCAGTGAATGAAGTGCGTTTAGTTAAGCTCCAATGACTGTGAGTCTGCACGATATGTTTTAAATCTGTGATGTTTAATGTGGTGTAGTGGAGCAGAGGAGAGGGAAGAGAGTGGCCATATGCTTCTAGAACCTTTTTGGACAGAAAAGTGGTACTTATTTTCAAACTACAGTGCTCATGCCATCCCATCCAAATTCTGATACATCCTGGTATCCTGCATCTTATGAGAATTTCCATTGTAAGGAGGCACTATTACTGGTAGAACAGCTCCTGTTTTCCCTTTGTACCAAAATAAGAAATAAGGGTGAGGACCACCATAGAAAACAGCACATAACTTTCTCAAACACAGTCATGAATAATACCGGTTAATGTATAGGCTTAGCAGTTCTAATAATAATGGCTGCTTTTATATATTTGGTAGAAAAACCGTGGCATGCATTTCCTTTTGTTTAAGTAAGCCTATGGAACATGCAGATGCCTCCATTCATAGGTCTCTGGGTGTGCAAATTGCAGACAAAGTACAGAGAGGAAATATACAAATGTGTTATATTGTTGGCTTTGCACATTCAAATCTATAACAATCACACAGTGAACAGTTTGAAATTAATATTAGAAATTAAGTCTGTTTTCCTGAATTTCTCATAAATTCTGCCATGTAGATCACAGCTCTGTACTGTATGTCATATGCCCTCATTCCTCTGGCTTTGGTGACCTTGGTACCTAACTGCTGAAGTAATACTGGGGAACATTGATGGAAGCAGAAATAGAGGCTTATGAATATTCTGTACATTAAAAAAAACCTAACCAATACAGGGTCATAAAGTTCTAAGCACCAAAAATTGGGACGCAGACAATAATAGGGATCGTTTCAATGAGCTAAATTCTCATTTGTTAAAGTAGGAAGTCAAAGCCAATGCCTAATTCAATATGACAGGCATTCTTTTTTTTTTTTTAAACATTTTTTTTGATTTATAATCATTTTACAATGTTGTGTCAAATTCCAGTGTAGAGCACAATTTTTCAGTTATACATGAACATATATATATTCATTGTCACATTTTTTTCTCTGTGCGCTACCATAAGATCTTGTGTATATTACACTGTGCTTTACAGTATAATCTCATTTATCTGTTCTACAACTTTGAAATCCCGTCTGTCCCTTCCCACCCTCTGTGCCCTTGGCAACCACAAGTTTGTATTCTATGTCTATGAGTCTATTTCTGTTTTGTATTTATGCTTTTTTGTTTGTTTGTTTTTGTTTTTGTTTTTTAGATTCCACATATGAGCGATCTCATATGGTATTTTTCTTTCTCTTTCTGGCTTACTTCACTTAGAATGACATTCTCCAGGAGCATTCATGTTGCTGCAAATGGCGTTATGTTGTTGGTTTTTATGGCTAAGTAGTATTCCATTGTATAAATATACCACATCTTCTTTATCTAGTCATCCGTTGATGGACATATAGGCTGTTTCCACGTCTTGGCTATTGTAAATAGTGCTGCTATGAACATTGGGGTGCAGGTGTCATCCTGAAGTAGGGTTCCTTCTGAATATAAGCCCAGGAGTGGGATTCCCGGGTCATATGGTAAGTCTTTTCCTAGTCTTTTGAGGAATCTCCATACTGTTTTCCACAGTGGCTGCACCAAACTGCATTCCCACCAGTGGGGTTCCCCTTTCTCCACAGCCTCTCCAGCTCTTGTCATTTGTGGATTTTTGAATGATGGCTATTCTGACTGGTGTGAGGTGATACCTCATCGTAGTTTTGATTTGCATTTCTCTGATAATTAGTGATATTGAGCATTTTTTCCTGTGCCTTTTGATCATTTGTATGTCTTCCTTGGAGAATTGCTTGTTTAGAATATGACAGGCATTCTTGATATGTCATTTAGAGATGTGGGAGTGACCAGGAGGAGAAGCACAAATAGGAAAATGCCAAAGCCACCAGCACTAACTAAGGAAATGAATGTGGCGGAAGATGAGAAAGGAGAGTCACTTTTCAGTATCAACCTCCCTGAACTACTTAAGTATGTGCATGTATTATTTTAATAATACAACATTTAAAAAGAGGCGATAGGAGCATGGGCCTAATGTATCAAATTGATTCAGAATTTTAAATATTTTCATTACAAGTTTATGCATATTCACGAGCAGTTGGAGAAATATGGAAGAGCATAAAAAAAACTAAAGTCACCTGTGATCCGTCCACTCAAAGGTGATTGCTACTAGCAGTGTGGGGTGTATCCTAGCAATGCCCCCCACCCCCCCATGTACAGATGACTTAATAAAAATGGAATTATAGAGTAATTACTGATCATTTATAATGATAACTTCTTCACGATAATAAACATCGTCATGATAACTAATACTTGTTGGTTATGGTAAGTATCCTCTTAAGTGGTTTGCATACATTATTTCCCCAGCACCACATGAAGGTTAAGTGCTTTTACACTCTCCGTGTTAGAGATGAGGTAAGCCAAACCCAGAGTGTGAAGAACTTACCCAAGACATGTCACTAGTAGATGGGAGACTGAGGAAGTGAACACTGGCAGTGAGTAAACAGGAGTGATAAAACACTGTCAACCAAATTTGGACTGAATAATGTTCTACCTTGTGAAATACTGATTAGATATTAAGATATCTTTACTCCTTTAAAATTCCTTTTGGTGTTCGTTCTGTATTAAGAGTCTAATGTAGACTCTGGTTATCAATTCCTGTTGCTTTTATTTGCTGTAAATTGTTAGAAATGTAATGCATTTTTTGAAATACACTAAAAAATTTAGAACAGTTTCATTTCTATAGATAATACAAAGAGTTGCAGTGTGTCCAACAACCAGCTCCCCCACTACACATTTCTTACTTTAATATGGCATATTTAGTACAACGGAAGAGTCACTGTTGATATATTATTAATAACTGAAGTCTGTGCTTTATTCACATTTTCTTAGGTTTTACCTAGTGCCTTTCTTCTACTCCAACGTCCCATCCAGGGTACCATTTAGACTCCTCTTGCCTGTGGATGTTTCTCAGACTTGTCTTTTTTTTTTGGTTTCCTCCTATAAGTTTTTTTTTTTTTAATTGAAGTATAGTCAGTTACAATGTATCAGTTTCTGGTATACAGCACATTGTCCCAGTCATGCATATACATACATGTATTTGTTTTCATATTCTTTTTCATTAAAGATTATTATAAGATATTGAATATAGTTCCCTGTGTTATACAGAAGAAACTTGTTTTTTTTTTTTTAAATCTATTTTTCTGTATAGTGGCTAACATTTGTAAATCTCAAACTCCCAAATTTCTCCCTTCCCGCCTCCTTTCCCTGGTAACCATAAGATTGTTTACTATGTCTGCAAGTCTTTTTCTGTTTTGTCGATGAATTCATAGTGTCCTTTTTTTGCTTTCTTTCTTTTAGATTCCACATATGAATGATATCACAAAAATAAACTCTAAGTGGCTTAAAGACTTGTCTTGTTTTTGTCGATGTTGACAGTTTTGAAGAGTGCTGGTCAGGTGTACCATAGGGTGACCCCTACTGAAATTGTCTGATATTTATCTCATCCGTAGACTAGCCTTCGTGTACATGTTAATGCAGTTTCCCCTTGGTGGTGTTGACCTGATGGCCTGGCTGAGGTAGTGTCTGTCAGATTTCTCCAGTGTAAAGTAACCCTTTTCCCCTGTCTGTCCCCTGCCAGTCACTGGGCAGCCCACACTCAAGGAAGGGGAGTTATGCTCAACCTTTTTTGAAGCTGGTGTGTCTGTGAATTATTTGGAATTCTTTTGAATGGGAGATTTCCCTTTTATCCCTCGTTTACTTATTTATTCATTCAATCCTTATTTATATTAGTATGGACACGTGGATGTTTATTTTATACTTTGGGTTATAATCCCGTATTGCTTTATTTTGTTGCTCAGATTGTTCCAGCTTTGATCAAAGGTGTTCCTGCATCCCTTTGACATATTCCCTTTTTTTTTTTTTTTTAAGCAATTCCTTACTTTCTGGCACCACAGGATGCTCCAAGCTCATCTTGTATTTTCCCTGTTGTAATTCTAGAATGAGCTGTGTCTCCAAGGATCCCTGGTTCCTTTTATTGGAGAGCTGTGTTAGAAACCAGGAGCAGCTGGTGTGCTCATTGTTCCTGGAGGGGGGGTCCTTGTTTTTGGACCCTCTCAGCTGACACACCAATGAAATACGTACTGAGTGTAGTCACACATCAGCGTCCCTGTGTGAAACAGTCTGTATCTGTAGGAAGCTATCCATGAGTTCACTTCATGTCTCCGACTCTGTTCCCTTACCACGAGAATCATTCTAACCTTCTCTGCTTGCTTATATGGAACTTCCCACTCTAAATATGAGGAACCTGGTTCAAACCTTCTGCCATACAGTTTATACATATAGCAGCAGAATTGCTAACCGGTACCCTCATGGGAAACAGCACCGACTAGAGGACAGTGCTTAAGAACAGTTCACTTCCCCTTCAGTCCAGCAGACTCCTCCTTTCTAAAGTTCCTGAGGTCACATCTCTTTATCCATCCCGCTCAGTGAGGTCATTTCATGTGCTGGTAATGCAATTAGATTGTTCTGTCACATTCTGCATTCCACCCTCAGATTCCCTGATCTCCTATGTGATTTTTAAGATTTACATAGATTAATAAGCTTCACACTTGTCCTGTAAAGTTCAGTGGATTTTGGAAAATGCATAGTGTCGTGTATCCACCATTACAGTTTCGTACAGAATAGTTTCACTGCCCTAAAATATCCCCTGTGCCTCACTCTTCAGCCCTTTCTTCCCTCCCTCTGAGTCCCTGGCAACCACTGGTCTTTTTACCACCCCTGTAGTTTTGCTTTTCCTGAATATCCTATATTTAGAATCATACAGTGTGTAGCCTTTTCAGACTCCCTCCTTTCACTTAACAATTGGCATTGAAGATTCACCCAAGTCTTTTCATGGCATGATAGCTCATTTCTTTTCATTGCTGAATAATATTTTATTCTGTGAGTTTACTGCAGCTTATCCATTCACCTGCTGAAGGAAATCTTGGTTGCTTCCAGTTTTGATAATGAATAAAGCTACTGCAAACATTCACATTCCCTCCAGATTTATTAGATTTAATCAATATATAATACTGTGATACGCATATCTATTTATGTATATATCTAATGTATATAAAGTGGTGAAAGCTGGGTAAATACCGGGGAATGTTAATTGCTCGATAGTATAGGAAGACTCTATTTAGCTGCCAGATTGTCCTCCCAGGTGCCTGTCCTGTAGTACGTTCCCGTCAGCAATGAATGAGAGTTGAGTTGTTCTGAATCCTTTGCAGTAATTAGTAGTCGGGTTTATTATAGTTCTTTTTAGCCATTCTAATATATGTATAGTGGCACCTTATTGTTTTAATGCATAATGTATTTTCTAAAAGAAACCATGGCTTCTGCGTAAAATTGCATCAAGAAGTCCCTGGAAATCCCTGAATTAGAGTCTTTGCAAATCTTACTCGACACTGGAGAACTCATATGATCCTCAGAATAAAGACCAGCAGTTAAAACAGTGAGATCTCTTTTTCTTTTCTCTTTTCTTCTTTCTTCTTCTTTCTCTTCTGGCCTGTTCTTCGTCTGTTCTTCTTTATGTTTCTGTCTTTCTTCTGTACTTCTTTTTTTTCCCCTTTTCCTTTAATCAGGTGCTCCTTGTCCTTCTTCTTTCTTCCTTTCTTCCTTCCTTTCTTTCTTCTTTTTTTTTCTTTTTTCTCTTTCTTTCTTTTTCTTTTCTTTTCCTTCCTTCCTTCTTTCCTTTCTTCCTTCGTTCCTTCCTTTCTTTCTTTCTTTCAGTTAGAGCAAAAAGAAATGAGTGAAAAAAGTAAAAATCGTATCAGTACAGCAGGACTAGATATAGGGGCGTGTGGACACTGGCAATAAAGCACTGAATTCTAGGAGGAATGGTATAAAATTTTGTGAGTCCTGGGATGTCCTCCTAATTTATATCATCCAGTCATAATTGGATGATGGCGGCAGCCCATTCTCAGTTTTGTCCACTTTAGTCCCATTTTCCCCATTGGAGCCAAAATAATCTTTCAAAACACAAAGTTAATTTCTCCATGGTTCCTCTTCCTGTGAATGTTGAAATTTCTTAATTTGGTTAAAAGCCTTACATGAACTCACTCTTTCTTAATAAACCTTCTATACATGTAGATACTCTCTTCCTTTTTTTAAGGTCAGGGTCCCTGTTATTTGGTGTTTCAGGAAAAATCTAGATCACTAGACTATAAGTTTTTGAGAGCAAAGACTGATTTTATTATGTAACTGTACAAAGGGCTTAAAGAGTGTTAGTTGAATGAATACATATTTGATAAAATAATGTTCATTATAATGCAATTAATAATAAAAAGTAAAACTTTTCAAATAGCTAATAGTAGGGAATTATTAAATAAATTAGGTAGAGCCATATAGTGGACTACTATGTACTATTAAAATTGTATTTGGCCTGTATCCAACCTTGTAAAGTACATGCAGTTCAGCAAACAAATAAAGCTCTTTATATAATATGATTCCAATATCAGACACATGTGGGCTTAGAGATGAGTCTGGAAAAAGCATATCGAAACATTAACACATTAACATCTCTTCAGTGTCAAGATTATTTTCCTTTTTGTGCCATTCTTATGTTTTCCAAATATTCTGTGATTAATCATGGAATTGTTTAGTGTTTCAGAATTGGCTATAAAATGTATTTTGTCATTTTGATCACTGTGCTCAACTGATAGTTTAGTGGTTTGATATCATCGGATTACTTTTAGCTTTGACAAATGAAAAGTGCTAGCTTTATGCTTAGGCACTTCAAATAAAAGTTCCAATTTTAAATAACACAGTATTGCCAAGGGTATATAAGCAGATACAAAACCCAAAAAAGTGAAAAAAAAAAAGAAAGCCACACACACAAAAAAACAATTGCTGCCTATGGAGATTTCCCAATTATATACCTGGAATGTTCTAGCCGTTCTCATTTTAAATGCTGTTAGATACCGTGTTCCCCCAGCAGCATTGCAAAAGATGGAAACGATAATTGCTGAATTATCATAGGTAAGAGAAAGCCAGTGCTGACTTCACACATCTCTGTGCCTACTCAAATTAGGTCATTCACAACTGAGCGAAATCGTAGATTTTGTTATTAAACACGGGGCCAAAAGCAGATGTGAGAGTTGAAAGAGAACCAAAAGCAACTGTATCATCAGCTTGATGCTTTGTACTTAGTACATGCAGCTATCACTGTTACTCACCCTACGTGAGTAAGATTTTGCTTATTATCCCGTTTGTTCAGTGTTGGCTCAGAATCGAAACCACTGCATAAACTAACACAAAAGCGCCATGCTTACTGGTACCTACCAGCCAGCAAGACATTTTGCCAGTGTGCTGTTTAACTCAGGGAGCAACGTCAACAGAAGAAGGTGTTCGTTTTGGAAGATAACATTGTAAAAGGCAATTATGGAAGAACACCCCCGAAAGTGTCCAAACCATATATTATTCCTGTAGGAAATTAGCTTCTCAAATACCTTCTTTCTTTGAGGACTGGCAGTTGCGGAGGACACCCTCAGGAGGAACAGTCAGGAAACACGGTCTGCACCTCCCCGTTAGGTAATTAGTGTTACTACGAGCCAACAGCAGTCTTTTCTGGAAGCTGTGAAAGTATGAGAAGAGAATGACAAAATGTATGTTATGAGTTATAAATATTGTAAAGTGTCTACTGCTTGATTTTCAGGCTGTAAATATTATATCCAGTTTTAAATGAGAATGACCAGGCTTTCTCTTGGCCGAAGCTATTGTGTCAAAATGCTGTTATTATGCTAAATGATACTGTTGCTGCCTGATTATCTCAATTGAGTCCATTTTTATCAATCACTGTTTCACATATTGAAGAGTCAAATGGAAATATTGTTATAAAAGCTTTTTTAGCGGACTGAAGGATTGGCCATTTTTCCACTGTAACGCAGGTACCCAGCAGAATGTCTGGCACACAGTAGGACCACCAGTGTCTGATGCATGGATGAATAAATTAAGGAATGTTTGCTGGTCACTTCTGTTAATAAGCTCTGCTCATTAGATCATGAGGATCAGTATCATTCTTAATATGTGTAATGGGATTTCTTGACTACAGTACTGAATTGAAATTTGAAGTGTATGTCTCCAGGTGTTTCATTAAGCATTTTCAATCACACGGACAGTATTCAGTGTTGAGGGCCCAGATATCTTTATGCCTTACCATACTGAGTATCCTTGTCTTCAGCTCTTTCCAAGTGTTCTTTATATCTGCTGATAGATGGTTACATAGGGAGTGTTGTGCGTAATTATTTGAATTAAATTCCAGTCAACAACATTTACTCAACTTCTATAATGTATCAGGCCTTTTCACATATTTCATTTCATTTAGCTGCTTCAGTGCCCCCTGAAGTTGATATTATCACTCAGATGTTGGGGAAAGTCTCACTGAGGTTAACAGCAATAATTCAGTTCCCATAGTAAGGAGCTGGGTGGGCAGCCAGGTCGAGATCCTGTACCATCCACCTCTGCCACCCTAGGCTGTTCCTCCCTGAGATAATTTTAGAGGGAGTTTGGTGTAATAAAAAAAATCCGTGCAGTGTTCTGACAGGAATCTGAATCCCTGCTTTGCTGTTTGTTCATTCTCTGACTTTGAGTAAATTACATTAACTTTTTATTTTTGATTGAAGTATAATTAGTTACAATGTGTCAATTTCTGGTGCACAGCATAATGTTTCAGTCATACATATACCTAGATGTATTCCTTTTCATATTCTTTTTCATTATAGACTACTACAAGATACTGAATATAGTTCCCTGTGCTATACAGAAAAACATTGTTTTTTATCTAGTTTATACATAGTAGTTAGCATTTGCAAATTTCAAATGCCCAATTTATCCCTTCTCACCCCCATCCCCCCATAACCATAAGTTTATTATGTCTGTGAGTCTGTTTCTGTTTTGTAGATAAGTTCATTAATGTCTTCTTTTTTCTTTTTTTAGATTCCACACGAGTGATATCATATGGTATTTTTCTTTCTCTTTCTGGCTTATTTCACTTAGAATGACAATCTCCAGGTCCATCCATGTTACTGCAAATGGCATTAATTTATCCTTTTTTATGGCTGAGTAGCATTCCATTGTATAAATATACCACAACTTCTTTATCCGGTCATGTGTCAGTGGACATTTAGGTCATTTCCACGTCTTGGCTATTGTACATATTGCTGCTATGAACACTTGGGTGCATGTATCTTTTCAAGTTAGTGTTCCCTCTGGATATATGCCCAGGCGTGGGATTGCTGGATCATAGGGTAAGTCTAGTTTTAGTTTTTTAAGGAATCTCCATTCTGTTTTCCATAATGACTTCACCAAACTACATTCCCACCAATGGTGTAGGAGGGTTCCCTTTTCTCTACACCTTAGCAGTTAATCATTTGTGGAGTTTTTAATGATGGCCATTCTGACTGGTTGAGGTGATACTTCATTGTGGTTTTGATTTGCAGTACATTACATAAACTTTTCTGCCTCATTTTCTTCATCTGCAAACCTTGCATCCAGTACCAACTGTCCTGTTGGAACGCTGTTTCTTTATGAAGTATTGCTAACGCATATACATCATCAAACAGCCCCTTCTTCTTTATCCAAGTTGAGATTTGGGCAGAGAAAGGGAAGGTTTTTCAAGTAGTAGTACAGTAACATCTCATGCCTTCTTCCGTTAAATTCTACATAAATGTCTGTAAATTGCCTGAAAGAAAATAAGTGCATTGAAAATAAAGTAACTTAAAAGGAGGGGTAGAAGTTCATACAAAGCAATGTTGGATGAGCCAATGTTTTGAAAACACACAGACGTCTCAAAAGAGGGAGGAGTAGTAAATGTGAAGAAATTAAGCCATGAAATTCTGCCTCAAAGCAAAGACATTGAAACCAGCAAAGAAGCCAGATCTTCACTCCAAGAGGTAACAAGAACAAAGCATATAGTAAAGAAGAATGATACGGGATTAAAAAAAATCACCAGTGAAATAAAACTACACTAGAAATTAAAGTGACAGAATGAGAAGGTAAATCAGTGAAGTAGAAAACAAAGTCATGACACAACTGGAGAATGTGGGGACACTTGTTAAAAAGATGAAGTTGTATGTGACAGATAATGTAGAATCCAAAGGAAAAAGTACAGAAGCCCAAACTGGGTGTACTGGTTTCCAAAGTGACAGAACACGTGTCACATACTAAAAGCTGAATATTCATTCCCAAGTGGAAAGAGGAATTGAGATTTCAATTTGAGAGCCATGTTAGACTCCCAAGCGAAGGATAAGAAACACAAACTAACACAAAGAGAATTGTTTATGAAGTTTATGAACTTTAGAGGAACATTAGTATATGATGTAAATTGAAAAATGTGCATTGTGCATACATCAGCTCTTATTTAGATGTTTTCCCTATTAACTGAAGGTCATGATATATATATATATGACTATAAATATGTATGTATTTCAATAAGTGATATATACGTGAATAAATAAGTTACATATATACACATATACACATTTATATATTTCCAATGTCATTTTACTGAAATAAATTGATGGTATAGAAATGAAAAAGTCATCTAAGTGTTTCTCCACGGATTCGGGGTCACTTTTATTTTCAAATGGGAGGCTGTGGGTTGTCGTGGAAACATATGAATTATGGCAATTCGTGATCTGGACAACTTTTATAAAGATACCATTTATTACATAAGCACTGGAGGGGACAAATGAAATACTGTTAAAGAAGATGAAAATGTAATTTAGCAGTTATCTTAAATGTTAATGCTCAACAGTAGGTCAGTCTCATTATAATTAAAAAAAAAAAGTGAAAATTCAACATGTTACGGTTATGGTCTGAATGCGTCCTCCCCAAATCCATATGTTGAACTCCCCCCACCTCCCTACCCCTACTAAGGTGATGGTATTAGGAGGTGATCCCTTTGGGCAGTGATTAGAACTAGATGAGGTCGTAGGTCTCTTGCAAGGACTAGAGTGGCTGGAGACCTGGGGCTTTCTGCTCTCTGCCTTGTTTGAGAAGACGCCATCTGTACCCCAG